>NW_015112639.1:466016-471214 GCF_001443285.1 Poecilia latipinna | reverse complement strand
GCTGCATGTCTCACAAACAAAGCCTCGCAGGGCTTAGTTTCTATGTGTAAACATGGCGTCTTTCGTTTCAACTGACTCTCTACAAAGTATTTCTGAGTCGATTAGTGTAGCCTTTCTGCCGGATTTTCAAAAAATATCAGCCACGACAATGAACAGGGGAACCAACAAGTTCATGTAATCTTTTTTGGACGACATAAAGATGTTTGAGCCACACGATGTCTCCAACATTGTCCGCGTCACAGCGAAATGCTACTGGTCGATGAGGAAAACAGCAGATCCTCACACCCTCAGCATAAATATAGCTGTGGACAAGATCAGTGATGCCTGTTGTTCTTGCAAGGCTGGGTAAGTCGGGCATTCATGGTTTTGAGGGTTACTTTTGAAATCAGTGATTACAGTTTAGTAAAAAGCCTTTTCAGGTAAAATAAAGTCTTTAATGTATGTCTGATACGGTACACATTGCATATTGATCTGTTCAGCTAACGTAAGACCATATAACAGACAGGATTCAAGGTGTAGAAGTTGTATCGGTACTGCCATTATGCTGTACTTGGCTAAAAGGTTTTCATAATGAATGTGTTTATTATTGACTTTTTTCAGACTTTGGGGTCATTGTTCACACATTATAGGCCTCCTTAAGACCTTACAATATTTCAAGCTTCGAAATTCAAAAGGGATCGGGAGGTGCTGGTGCCTATCTCTAGCTAACGTTCCGGGCGAGAGGCGGGTCACCCTGGACAGGTCGCCAGTCTGTCGCAGGGCCACTCAAAATATCCCCATTCACTAAACACAAAGAAAGCAAAGTAACCCAGGTTGAAATAGCCTCTTCATAAAAATAATAGTAAATTAGATAAATAGGACATAAATAAATAGGAAAATAAATAGGGAATTAATCGATCTTAAAATTGTTAAAAATATATATAAAAAGAGCAACAATTAGAGACATTAAAATTGCTGTATTTTGATTTTTTTGTGGATATTTTAATTGATTACAGAAACTGTATAAACCAGTTTTGCTTTGTCAGCGAACTCTCTTATGTATGTATAATCCATGTGACTAGTTTCAGCCAATCGGGTTGCTGCGTTCTCTGACGTGAGAGAGAGAAGAAGCAGAGAGCATAAAGCAAGCAGAGAGCGGAGAAGCAAACGGGATTGTGCTGGAAAAAAAGAGAGACAGATAAGAGAAATTGACCACTCGTAGCTGACTTGCTGTCTAAGACGAGTTTTTGTTTTGTTTTGTCTTATTTCTTGAGAAGGAGCTTTTCGCATTATTTTTTTTCCCTCACCTTGACTGCGTTCGGGATCATCTTTTGTGTGTTGTGGAACTGGACTTGGTGAGTTGAAAGTGTATTTTGTTTCTTTTGTTTGTTTGTTTTTTTAAGATAATGTATTTGTTAAACATTTATTTAATTTAAATGGAAAGCTAAAGCGGAGGCTGATCAGCGGAGGCGTTGGCTGTTGCTCTTGGTGCTAACAGCAAGCCAACTGAAAGTCAACAGGAGTAACAGCTGAAGCTAACAGCCGCTCTTGTCAACAGCTCTTGTTAGCAGAGAAGCTAACTGTTGCTAACTGTCGCTCTTTGTTGGCAACAGGCTTTTTTAATTTAATTTTTATTTTTTTTATTTTCTTACGTTCGGCTGGGATTTGGACTAAGGAGTCTAGTATGGAGTTAGTTTTGTTTCACAATTATTCAATCAAAAAAAAAATATGTCAAACAAAAAAAGTAGTATTCAATAAAAAAAAAATGTCAAAGCAAAAATCACTAAGTTTTTTTTTTAACTTTTTTTTTTGTTTTTGGTTGAGTCTCTTTTTTTTGGTTGAAACTTTTTCTGAGTTTTTGGTTGAATTTGTTTTCTTGCTTATACAACTTTATTTGCTTTGGGGAAGCTTACATGAACATTCTGGGCGGGGCTTAAGGACGACCGAGGTAAGGCGGGTTCCGATTGGATAGCGCTGACTAAAGCGGATGACTCCCTGAGATCTCAGAACTCTGTCCCGAACTGCAGGGCTTCGGTGACGGGACACAGAATGTGAATGGTAAGTAATCTTCACAAAATTACACCGTTTAGCAGCTTCTAAGGTTGCCACCCTGTTTCAAAGAAGAAATCTTACTCAACTTATGACGACAGTCATATATTTTGTCTGCCGTGATCTCCGGTAGCATATTGTGCTAGCTAATGTTAGCACTAGGTAAAGTTCATAAACTAGGCTTGTGTAATATTCGTTAACCAGCGCACCTCTGTCGAGTGGCAGTAAGCGTGGAAAATACCAAATATATCTGGAGGAAATATGTGTTAAAAACTGTTGCGCAATTCTCAGTGTGTGTGTGTGTGTATTAACTAGCATTGAAGCTAAAATGGGAAAACAGCAGATTGTTGCACCAATGTTATCAGGTCCACGTTAATCTGCACCACACGTCAAGTGACTGTGCAGATGATTTATTTACCAAGCACATAATCAGTGCTGTCGATGAGGGGAGGCAACGTAACTCTTAAATATATACATTTTCTTCCAGATGTAAAATGTAAAACTAAGCTGGTAGGTCACAGGCCGAAAGAGGATATGCACATAATTTCTGTTTTTTATTATTTGGTGGGTGGGTGTCTTGTACTTAGTTTTATTCTGAATTAGATGCAATATGCCTTTTGCTGTGTTATATTAAATTGGTGTTCTCCTAATTCCCCATTCTAGTATGACCAGCAGAGTGCAGCTGAAGGAGGACAGGCTTGTAGGTCTTACTGGTTCCTCCAGCTGCTAGAGATGAATCAGAGCATGAGGATGGAGAGACCAGCAAGTGTTGAGTCAGAGAAGGTCAGGTAGGGAAGGAAGTGTTGCTTTTAGGGTCCGGGTCTGTTTGGCTAAATATATTTCTCCAAGTCAGTTTATTTATTGGTTTTAAAAATAATGCATCCTTATGTGTTGATGATACATTGTAATAAAAATACAAAAATTACCACCAACATCCTGGCAGAAGTAAATAAGTTTATATCAGAGCTTTTTCTTTTTGGATCTGGAACACATTAAAAGCAAATTACCAAATTTGCTTTATTCCCTGTCATGTTAACGTTCGGTTATTTCTCCCTTTTTCAAGAGGGCCAACATCCACAAAATCCGGTTATGACGGCGAATCCTACACTCCGTCCAGCCTGTAGTCGCGGCCCCAGCGCCACCGCCTCCTGTGGTCGTTCCAGCCACTCTAGTTGCTCCGCGTAAAGCGCCACCCGCTGGCGTCCTGTTAGGACAAAAACACCTGGCCAGGAGAGCGATCGCTGAGCAGCGGATGTTTTATCTGTCCCAGCAAGGGTCCCTGCAGACAATCAGTGGAAACGTTACTTACTGACCAGGGCAGAGTTCCCCTTCTGCCCGCTGACGGTCCGACACGTCGTTCCCACTGATTGTATCCTCTGCTGCCAACCACTGGCTCGTTCGGGGTCGCAGTCCTCCGTCACGAACCATCCTGGATTCCCCTTTCTTTTCTCCTTCCCCAACGCGAAGTCCTCTGCCTTTTAAAATCCACTACTGCCAGTGTCTTGCAGGTTCCAGGTACGCTGCCTACGGGCACGCCCACCCCGCACAGGTGACTGGCATCAGCTGTTAGTTCTTGGAGTCCACAGTGAATTAAAAAAAAAAAAACATGCAGCGAAAACACTCAACAATAAAAACCACACTTAAAAAGTAAAAACAAATTTCCACTGTGTGACAGATACGTCATTGTGCCTGCTAAACACATAACGCTGAGTGGAGTGGTGTACCGCTCCAAGATGCAGTGGCGGAGCCAGATTTTTAAAGTTGGGGGGGCAAAGTGGGGGCCAGGACTACCTCTGGGGGGGCAAAAGGCAAAATTTACGTGCGCACATCTGGTTCACATGGAGACATGACAGACTTTACGCAAAGATTTCACTGCAGAGGCAACTAAAATCATTCAATAAAAATATCCTTTCTGAATATCATCTCATGGACACTGAACTAAATGCGTCTTTCTGACCGGGAGCTGACAGCGTGTTGAAGAGTGATGGACAGGACACCTTGGTTAGGAATCTCATTGCAAATCTTTAGTTGAAATGGCGCCTTTAACTCCAGTCTCCAGTACAGAACAGAGAAAACTAAAGACAATGCAACGTTGTTTTAATCCATTTATAGTCTAAACAGAGGAGCCATCAGTTTATTTTGAGGAAATAAATAAAGGTGCAGAAGTTAATTAGATCCATGCGCAGTCCGCTGCACAACCAATGCGGCGCCGCTGCGAAGAATTAAACTTAACTCGCCCTGCAGTTTTAACAAATGGAGTTGAAGATGTTACCCTCCCGCACCCAGAAGGAGAGCGATGCACAGAAGGAGCGCGGCAGACGTAACATCTGTCCGTTTTGGAGAAGCGAAACCATGCAAAAAATAAAAATGTAAAATCCTGGCAAAAACGCACGCCGCACCATACACAGGGTAAAAAAAAAAAAAAAAAAAAAACGAAAAAAAATCTCACAGAGATCCAACTGTTGATGAACCAGCGTAGATTTCTCTGCAGATGCGACCAGGAAGAATTTGTGAAGCTGTGCGTTCAAACCGCAGCGGGTGAATTAATGGTAATTTAAGTGGAGTCGCTTAATTTCATTTGTTATAAGTTATTGGAGCCTCAGTCAGTGGTTTGTGTCTCTCCGGAGAAAAAGTTAGATCCATTTATCTGCTTTATGTGTGATGGGAAATATACAATATATAGTTACACTGGTGTTTTAAAAACAAAACCAGTAAAAACTTAACTGAGTTAATGTCAGATTCCCTCCTCACCCTCGTCTTGATAAGACCAGAGAGCAGTCCGCTGGTTTCGTGTCCAGACTGTAATAAAGCGCAGCTGACACTTGGTGCGCAGACAGTTTCAACTTTACGCACAGAGAACATCACGGAGCTCATTATTAATCATACTAAGAATAATATCTGTCAGAGAATCATCTCTGATCTGGACGCTTTAACGGACCAGAGGCTTTGGAGCGTCTAGCGCAGCTGATCCGCTTCTGCAAGGTTTTTCTCCCGCAGGTCGAGAGAAGTGAGTGCGGGATCAGGAAACAATCAGAGTTCTGCCTTCTTCTAATCACGTCATTTGGTGAAATGTTACCTGATTTCAAAAACGTTCTCGCAGAGAAATGCAAAATGTTTCGTTTGATGACTACAAATTGGAAATAAAATTATTTTTTTCTTTGACAACGAAA
>NW_015112639.1:459513-465024 GCF_001443285.1 Poecilia latipinna | reverse complement strand
GCGACATATCTTTGCATCTGTAAATTTTACCACAAGTATCTCGATGTTACTACGTCTTGTTGCACTTTAACTAGTCTTTTTTTTTTTTTTTCAATTTATTATTTGTAGAAAATATACACTTTATTTGTGGAGGTGTGAGAAGTGAGAAACTTCATTAAGTTTAAGTTAAAATGTATTCTAACAAGGGAGTGCTCGTTATGCTTTACTGTCAAAAATAATGGTGGTTTGCAATCCCAAACAAACACTTGTGGTTATAAAGTGTCATTTCTTTTACTTGTAAGTTGTAAGAAGTTTTAATAAAAGGGACTTTTTCTTCATGACTGCTTACACACTCACTGTACCTTTGGCCTTTTGCCCTTCGAACATATCTAGAATTTTGGAGCTGTTGCAACAGGAAGGACATAACTGCACAAAGCGAGTTTTGCATATATTGCATTTTTGCAGGTGTCAGCATAGCACAGCTACTTGGATGTAATTGCAGAGAAATTGTGAAAAATGCAAAAATGGCTCGTCTGAGGTGTTAAGGATGCTCCGGCTGCTTTAATTGTGAATTTCAGTTAATCTGCATTCTTGGCGCTGCCGCCTCTAATCTTCTTGTTAACAATACTCCACAGATTCTCTGTTGTCAGGCCAATTTGACGGCCAATCAGACACAGCGACACCAGATTCATTAAAGCAGGTATTGGTACTTTTGGCAGTGTGGGCAGGTGCCAAGTCCTGCTGGAAAATGAAATCAGCATCTTCATAAAACTTGTCAGCAGAAGGAAATATGAAGCCCTATAAAATCCCTGGTGGATGGCTGATCTTGCCTCGGACTTGATAAAAGACAGTAGATCACCACCAGCAGATGACATGGCTGGTGAAAGTTCCATGCTGAATCTCAAATAACTTGGATTTTGTTTCTCCACATTTCCTTCCGACTCTGGTTATAGCTAGCTATAGCTAGCTATAGATACATCTTTGTGTGGCGGCTCTTGAATAACTGCAGTCCACCCAGATCTCTCAAGGCCACATTTATCTGTTGCTTTTGCATCTGCTACATCACACACCTTTCTTGCAATCAACAATACATGCTGGTTTGCAGCACTTTGTGAACTCGCAGCTTCTGTAAGATGGAGTTTTTGTTGCTCAACATCCTTGTGAATGGTGTTCATGAATGTCTGCTGAACAGCAGTTCTCACAATAACCGTGAAGGCCATGTTATGAGATATCTGTGTTAAAAATGATTTTTTATGTCTAATTCTAATGATTCAAAGACCTGAATTTGGGTAATTTTTAGTGATAAGCAACAGCCATCAAAATTAACAGACAAACACATGAATTGTGTCACTCTGAATGCACAGAGCTTCTTTTTAAATGGCTAAACGTAGATGTTGTGACATTAAAAAATAAGTCATTGAAAAAATATGTGCAATAAGTATATTGTATATATAGTCATAAATATAGATTTCAGGGGAAAAACCTTTCAAAATAAAGAAAACTTCTTGGAAGACAAGGGTTTGGCAGCAAGTCGGAATGGTGATGAAAAGTTACGTTTCTTTGGCCGTTTTTCAGTAGATCATCATGTCTTCTTCCGTGGAGGACTAGATCAGTGTGTGGGTGTGTGAGCACGTGCATGTGTGCGTGTGTATGCGTGTCTTGGGGAAAGGGGGAAGGGACAGGCTGATGAACTTCACTTTCTATTAGGAACAGACAGGGCCTCGATGGCTCGGTCGCCAATCAATAGGCTGAAGGACAAGGGTGTCAGAAAAATGAGTAGGCCTTCCCTCTGCCTGGCTGGGAAAGGATGGAAAATGAGAGAAATGGAGAGAGACCTCTAGACTGAGATAAATTTAGAAAAGAGCAGCAGAAAATGGGTAGCATATGTGAACGTGTGATTTACGTAGTATTTTAGTTAAAAACGGCCTCAGTGTCTTCCACGATAGTGGGTTAGCCACATTAGCTGACGGTTTTACCTATTGGCAGTTTTCTTCTTCATCTCTTTCTGTCACAGTTGGACCAAAATGCAGACAGGAACTTGGGAGGACAGTGGTGGGGAGGATTTGATGAAAAAGTTTTATATAAATTATAGAAAACAGAAATAAAAATGACACAAAGCCAGGGTGAGCGCAGCAGTAGCTAAAAGCTAATGATTCATAAAAACACAAACCAATAACTCAAGAAAGAATTAAGAAATTCATCACAAAGGAATTAACTAATATGATGGTGACTTAACTTCAATATTATCTAAATACAAAGACAAGAGAGAATCAAAACACTAACAGCCCAAAAAGCAATTTCAGGGTCAATTACCCTCTATAGAGCAGCTCTGTCTGCTCAGGTAATTCTGGCGAATTAAAAGAAAGATATCAACATCTCTGATATCCATGATGTTGATACATTTCCTTTGACTAGCTATAGAGTAACTGAAATGATCAAAGCTAAATATTCTGACGAACAGAACATTTCACAAAAATGAAAAATGAAACTAATCCTAAGAAGAACCAGTATTTGTTTGTATCGGTCGTTTCACGGTGAACAGCTGTCAGAAAGCTTGAACAAAGGTCTGCACTGAGCCCAAACAATTGTGTTTCCTTTAAGCAAATGTTACAGACGTCTTTGTACAGAAAGCTAAAATACTGTATACGTAAAATTCAAGATAAACACATTCTCATACTTTATATATTTATCTTTTTTTTTCCTAAAATCCACTTGCAAAGCAATTTTTTTTGCTTGTGGTATGACACAGACATGAGTGCACATCAGCACATGTGAATGTAACTCAACAGCCTTTCCTCCGGCCCTGTCCTCCTGACTAAAAGCCTTTTTGACATGAATTAGCATGTCGTCCTTAAAATGTAGACGGGTCCAATTTTCCTCTGAAAGGTCTGTCTGTAATGGGTACTCCGTCACAAATTTTAGACCGCTCTAACCTTGAAAAACAGCCCCATGTACTTGTACTGTTTTTTTTTTCCTTTTCTTTCACTGCACCTACCTCTTTCGCCTTTCCCCACTCCTTCTTTTGCTCTGCTATTTGAGCTTAAAAAAAAACACAGAGGAAGAAAAAAACATGTCATATCAGGGCTTATAAAAAAAAAAAACACACACACAACAAAGATTTAATTTCCATAATGCATTCTAATGGCTGGGCGATGTGTTTCAGCAGGTGAGACCGGAGGCCAAAGGCTTCTCAGACAAACACAACAATAAACCTGTCAAGCACCATTATGCCGTAGATATTACAGGTTGTTAGTGAATGGAAATGATGATAATTAACTAATTCAGCTATAATCTCATTTGTTTGGCCTGACCTCTTGCTGATACAACTTTGACCCGGATGCCTGAACATTTCAGACAGCATAAATGAGAGCACCAGCATGCTAATTTGGTGTGGATATATATTGGGCTGTTGTGCTGTTCTGCAATAAATGCAGGTTTGAAAGTTAACAAGTTCGTTATTTGGCTGTAGACTGTGTGTTGCTAATGTCGTCTCTGTGCGACAGCGGAAAGAAAATTTGTACGGAAGCAAGTTAGTTCAGAGTTGAACCTAGCAACTGCATTAAAAATGGAAATGAGTAAAAAACAATAGAATTTAATATATTATTGTTAAGACATAATCTTGTGTTTTACTTTCTTCTTCTGAATGGAGGCAACAGTTATATTTTGCGTCATCCAAGTAAAAATCCAGATTTGATGAACTGAAAGTTAAACACAGTTGGGATTGTAGATGAACACAGGCTCGGAGGAACGCCAAAACAAAAGCCTTTTCTGTTTTACCATCACAAAAGTAAATGTGGAGTTTTCCAAACTCTACTGGGCCACTAAGTAGAAAAGATTGTTTTGGTCACATGACTACATTTACAGATCTTGATACTCAATTCTGTTTTTGTTTTTGTTTTTTCTGTTGGATTTTTTTTTTCTGAAATGGAACTGCAACACGACTTCTGCGTGAACAGTTTACGACCCACACGAGTCACAGCAGCTCACTGTTTTCAGGGTAATGGCTACTGTTGTCTATGGGTTGATTTTAAAAGTAATGGTCAAATATCCGTGTCTCTGAATCATTTTAATTAATAGAAGAAAACTAAGTGCCGTCTATGTGACAAAAAAATTACCAACTGTGACTCTGTTAATTTTCTTGGAGACCATTATTCCTTAATGTGTGTCTCCTCCTCTGAATAACTGTTCTCAATTAAAGGTTTATTTATTTCTTGTTTGTTTTAAATGAAGAGTTTTTTACATACTGTATGTTTGTCAGAGATTCCAAGAAATGTGGCGGCCAAGTGTACGTATCTAATCTGGATGCAGTTTGAAAACAAAAACCATTAAAGCAATACCTCATAATAACCATATGTGTTTGATCATGGAGATGGTTGAACCTTTTACACACAATCCTGCACCGAATTAGCAGGCATAGAAAACAGATATCTGGTCGAATGGATACGTGTCCATAATACTCCTACATGTAAACATACAAGTGCGCTTATTGTTGTTCTGCTGCATGAACTAAATGTAGACACACCAGCTATCGCTTCCACTGTAATTGCTACCATACTGGGGAGCATAAGCACGCTCACACTCGCTGGGAATGTTTCACAAATGAGTACCTTCCTTGCAAATAAGTCCAAAGTGTAATCTGCTGTTGACCAGGCACATTCCTTCAACGCGGGTAAGCAGCACATGGTGCTCATGTCTCCTCTCTAATAAATGCTCCATAGGCACTGGGCTCTCAGCCAGAACCTAGGCAGGGGTTTGCTGAAGGGTGAGTCATTGGTATATGTACGCCTCTGTGTGTGTGTGTGTGTGTGTGGTTGGTTGGTTGGTTGGTTTGAGGGTTCCTGTGTGGCCTTTCATCCCATGCCAGCCCTGGCCTGGTGTGAGTAAGTAAGGGTTGAACTTCAGGATTTATTGGTTCCTCTGGTTCCGTGCTTCATATACTTTAGCCCCGGAATGTTGGAATTGAAGCAGTAGTTTACTTTCCCCTCTCAACCGCTACCGGATGTGGTTCCATAGTCCTCCCTACTTGGTCGTTTTGTTTAGAATCTCTCGGATGAGAACACTAAAATGCAACATGAAGTTATCTGAATACACACTTTGAAGCAAAGGCTTGGTTTGCTTCACAGTAGCATAATTCATGTTTTAACCTGTATGTCCCACTTTTGCATCAAAACCAGGTGGTGACTTTCTAAGCTGATTTTGTTAATATTGAGTCAGTGAACTACTTCCTTTACATTTCCAGCTCTTCACACCTGTCATTCATTAGAAATAAGCACACCTGATATTCAGTCAGCAATCACCCATCCATGCACTTAAACTCATCTGCTCTTTGTGTTTTTTACTGCTAAATGTCTGACTTTCTGTTGAATAATGTGTGCCAGTATTTAAAGTTCAAACTACCAACTGTCCTGATGGGCTTAACGGATTTTACCCACATGCATGAACACCAAAGAGACGGATGTAAAAATGAAAAGTTTTGTTTACAGCAAGCAACACTTAAAGGAAAGCTGGTCCAGAAAACTGCTCGGCTGCTGT
>NW_015112639.1:388641-455544 GCF_001443285.1 Poecilia latipinna | reverse complement strand
GAAAGTTGAAGAATCTGATTTTTGTTGTTTCTATTTTATGAAACTATTGACTAATACCTAATTTATTTTAAATTATGGCCAAGTAGTCAATCTAACACCCTGTGTGTCAATTCTGACAAAAAAGCTACACTTTAAAAAGAAGAAAATAAAACAAATGTGGTTAAATCCTAGCTTTGCTCATTGGTCAATATTCCAAGAGCGGAAAGTTATCTGAGAAATTTAATTTGGTGGCATAATTTTTTTTCTTCACAGATTATGTGTGACAGATTTCACTTCTTTGACAGCGAAGTGAGAAATGAATTTGCATCCTAAATAACATTTAAAATATTCCGTGTCACACTTTACATGAGATCCTTGTCGTTTTTGTCATTTTCTGATCCGGGCCTGGGTTCAGCAGGCATGTTTACTGTCTGACTCATTTGAACTGGTCAGAAACGGAACCAACCTCATTTACTTCCTCAGCCTTACTTTTCTATTTCTGTTTTAGCTCCTCCAATCATCTCAGTTCTCCTCTTCTCCCCTCAATGTCTTCATCCTTTTCTATTTTGGAGGCCAATCAGAGCAGCCCTCTGCTTCGTCCTGCAGCCCTAAAACCAGTGGTGGACTATAATAGAGCATCCAATAATCGACCTCTCAATGTGACACACATGCTTCTATTTCCACTTGCTGTAGCCCTCTAACCCATCTCACTCCCACCTTTTTTGCGATGTAATATGAATGCACTTAAACCAAATAGTTGACTTAAATGAAATAAGCCTGGTTTTGTCATTTAGTAGTTATGTACAACAAAGATTTCTCCAACTCTCAGTTGCTTCCTTTTCTGATCAATGTCTGCAGATCACTCCCACCCCACCTTATTCTCCTTCCATAACTCATTTTAGCTAAAATTTTAACTTTTTTTTTTCTTTTATATTTATTTCAGGCTATTATTCATCTACGCAACACTGAGATAACTAACAGATCTTTTGGAAAACTTTACAAAATTTGTTACACTGGGCCAAGCATGATTTTCTTTTTGTTACTCTTTAAATAACAAAGTAAACCTGACTGTGTTGTTTGACTAGATTGAATTGGAATGTGTACACACATGCATACAATTATACACGTATAATTGTACTGAATATTTTTTATTTGTAAAGTTCTTTGACGTGTTGTGAATTTAAGTGAAATCTCCGTTTTTGCTCTGGTATTTAAATAGTTTTAGTACACCAGGTAAAATATACACCAAGATCTTCTTTATGACTGAGGGACTTTATTGCTCTTATATGCTATTTTGATGCCAACCTTAATTTGGGGATTGTGCTCAGACTGTTTCAGGGTCCAGAAATGACAACAACAACCACCCTCACACTTTTACTTTAATATGTTCCTCAGATTACAAATAACAAACCGCGCCCGCGTCGTTTCAGCTCCAGATGCCCTCATCAACTTCGCTTGTTCAGGATACAATGCTAATTTGTGCTGCTCTTTATTACTGAAATGAGATGGCTTCATCTGTATTCATAAATTTGTACACCTTAATTAGATACTTTGCTGGGCAGACCCACTCTTGCATACACTCTTTGCTTTTGGACAGCGAAGTTCTGATCAGTTTGCTTTCCGATTAAATGTCACAACCTTTGAGTAACTCTCCCACATTCCCTAAATACACGCATGAACTGTGTGGCGGAGAAAGAAATTTGAAGATCCAAATTCAATCAGTCAGCTTGAATGAAGAACTGGAATTTAATTTTTTACATCACATATTGTCAACTTAATATAACTCTTAACTTTAACTGGAGCATTGCAACACGTGACTATTGTTTCATATAAACCAGGGGGCGCCTATTCTAGTTCTGAAGAGTCAGTGTGTTGTATATTTTAGATGCTCCACTGGTTTAATGTAGATGAATGAAATTACATAAATGGATCATTACAAGGACTCTCCAAAATTTCATGACACACTGAGGAGAAAATTCAGCCATAATTTCAGCTGTGCTACAGTAACAGACACATTATAAACATCCAGAACGCCAGATCTTCAGTACTGGATTGGTCATCTATAATCTGTGCCAGTTTCCTGCTGCTTACTGCCAACCAAATTATTATATCTCACATGGTTGATGTGTCCCCTACAGAGATTAAGACTATGAGAGAGTGTCAATAAATTTCAAAAAATGTAAAATTGAAAAATGCAGAACAAGAAGTTTTTACATAGTGGCAAAAATACCTGCAAAAATGGAGGAACAGAGAAATTATACTGTACAAGAAAACGTCATCACTTAAAGTTTAGCAGCTCGTTTGCTTTTCTTGGGAAAAATAAGCTTTTGATTTGAGGATCCTGGCTATTTGGCTCGTGAAGTTCACAGGGTATTAATAGTATTGCATGCTAGTAAAGCCTGTAATTATGTTGCTCCTTTAGCTCCACAAACATGTGAGTGCTCACTGATAGAGATAAACTCAAACCAACCTATCAGAAATAAATTCTTAAATAATTTAACATTTCCTGTTTTAGGGTGTAGTGTGCCCTCTTACAAACATGGAGGCATTGTAATTCCCTAATTAGACACATGACCAGTCATGGACCACAAATGAATAGGTTGAATCACTAAACATCAGTGAAAGTATTATCTGAATTTTAATTCACAGCAATTTAGTTCAGTATAATGGAAACTGTAAAGTAACCTGACAAATAAAAAAAGGCAATATGAAAGGATTTCATAACTAAAAGCACCAGGCAATCAGGTAAAATCATTACAGTTTGCAGTTTGGCAGCCATAGAGCGTCCAAAGCTTTTTGCTGTAATAGCCCCAGCTATTATGAGCATTAGTCCAATTCCCTCACGGATTCAGCCTTCCGCGATGAGACGGGTCAGAAACACAAACACACAGTCGTGCACAGAAATGCATCTCTCTGTGTTGGGTCCAACTGGTGCTGCGGTGGTGCTGGGAGTGCTCGTAGGTTGGCTATTGAGAAAAGGCAAGAGGGCAAAAGGGACATGCTGGCATAATACATTTACTAATAACTGTTTATTATTGTTGGCTCCCCAGGGGAAGCACTTTATGGAAATGACTGGATATGAAGGGCAGAGGTGTGAGAAGGCCACAGGGAAAATTAGCTTTTTAGATTCCCCCACAATGTCCTTACCTGCTTCACTCTATCTGTGCCTGTGGAACGTCACCCTGGCAGCCGGGATCACGTGCATGTGCTTGTTTACCCTCATGCACAAAGTACAGGTGGAACTTAAAAACACAAACTTCTACTCAAAACTGTAAAACTGTTTAATTTATGTTTAATTTCTCTGTTTCACACTAATCCAGCATGCACATCTCCAGTTCGTACTTTAAGGACAGCATACTCTTTATAAATACTAATTAACAGAGATATGCGATGCACAACCGCACTGTCTCATACTTTTCCAAGGTGTGATCTTGCACTTATTTGCATACATTAATTAACAGCATTTCTTCTAATAACACACAACTCCACTGACTAACACAATGCAAAGCAACACATTTCAGCAGTCAGAGTGCCGACATTCACGAGGACTTTGCATATTTTAACACCATCATGACCCATCAGGCATCATCACAATACATAATGCAGGAGCACAGGTTATGCAAATTAAAGAGTAAATCTCATATGAAATAAAAAGCTCACTTAGTTGGAGCTTAACTTGTTTACTGCTGAAAAAGTCTCTTGTAGTAATTTTGGGCTGAAGGGTTATCTATTGTGCTACAAAACCAAGAAAAGAAAGGATGGCATAATTTAAGCTGCAGAGGGTTAGTATAATCACAATGCAACTAGGTTCTAGTCTAAAAACATTTTCAGTGGGGATTTTAAAATTTTGCTTAATATTTTACATTTTTCAAGGTACTCAAGTTAAAAAACATTATGCACCGGTTAACTGTCCAGGGATTGGCCAGTTTTCTCTCAATCATATTGTCTCTGATAGATGATTGACAGGCCTAGAAATGCATCACCCAATTGGATGAGCATTGATATATTCATCTGAAGTTGATTTTTTTTTTAATGACATGAAGATAACCTGAATAAATGCAACTTAAAAATTGCTAATGATTATTTAATGTATCAAGGGGAAAAACTTCAAGTTGGTATGACTTTTTTTTTTTCTATGGAAAGAAAGCATGATTTCTAATCATAGAAACCACTAAAACACTTTGCATTATGGGCACATTCACCCATTTAAGAGTGCATATTTATATAAAAAAAAACTATATGCAATCCTTTCACCTACAGCTTAGCATAAAGTGAAAACTTTATTAAAATGTTTATTACTGTTTTCATTGTTTATTTTGTCATGCTGAATTAGCCAACTTTTTAGTATCATTTTTATAACTGTCACATTTTTTTCAAGGACACAAAGTCACTTGAAAAATGAATGGATAAGAATGAATGATCTTCTGTGGTCTGATTGTTGGTGTTTGTTGATTTTTATTCTGCTGTATTTCACGATTTTTATGCTCGGATCTTCTCTACCTTCTATTACAGTGTGTGGTTGCAAGCACACTCTGTAAGAGGTAAGGTACAAATTAGATCATTCAGATGGGTACAATTTACCAATTTATATTTGGAGAT
Organism: Poecilia latipinna; assembly: GCF_001443285.1. Taxonomy (NCBI): domain Eukaryota; kingdom Metazoa; phylum Chordata; class Actinopteri; order Cyprinodontiformes; family Poeciliidae; genus Poecilia; species Poecilia latipinna. The sequence goes on along the minus strand of NW_015112639.1, from coordinate 450,966 downwards.
GAATTAGACCAGAAATATAATAGCAGGACATGGCAGAAAATGAGTGAAACACAGCTAATGACCGAAAAAGAACTTTCATTTTAAAAGTTTGAAACAAAGTCTGATTCATTGAAAGGAGATGAAAGACTAATTATGCCTAAAGTAATTTTGTCTCGTTAGGCTTTATTCATTTGCTCTATTTTTCCTCTATAAATCTGCCTTAACAGCCCAACATTAAAACTCTATACCTAACTGTTGCAAGCTAACAGTGCTACCATCTGCAACATAAATTTTCTTACAAGATAATAAGGTTGGTCATTTTCTGACTAACCTATGAAAAAACACAAATTAAAGAATAATTTTATTGAAACACAGACAAATCTTAACTGGCTTCTTTTGTAAAAACAAAACACTTTAGAAAGTGCTAATAAATGGTTCTGAAACATCTGGATTCAGATAATAAAAGTAGCTGACAGAACACTGACATCATCTTATTTAGCGTTCCTTGAAAATAAACCGTCCACGGCAGGAAAGTGCATAAAGACATTAATCAAGGCTGATCACTTCGAGTACGTGTGTGTGTCTGCGCTTTGAAATGACTCGGCTCATTGCGCTTGGTGACCTCACAGAGCAAGTACATGGAGAGCCTGTTTTCTTCTCACTTTCCAGAGGAAGCTTAAGTCCAAACCCTGCTGGTTTTGGCCCGACGATCTGTTTGTCTGCTGCGTTTGCCTTGTGGCCCTTCTGCTGCTGCTGTCCCGCGGTCGGGAAGACTCCCCATGAAGAATGAGCCAGCAATGATTGTCTGTGGATCAGGCTTAACCACATCGTGAAGAAACACCAGACACATGGCTAAACGGATCATAACTCTTTGTCTGTCTTCATGTGTCTGAGAAAGATGGAAACAAACACAGGGATCCAGGCAGCAGGAGAGACCTGAACAACATTTTAACTTTTTCTCAGTTGCACTGGGAAACTCTGGACGAGTCAGGCTGAAAGATGAAGCTGAAAAGTGTCCGATTATCAATCTTTGACTCTTGGGTCTGGGTTTGCAACTTTTTCATACGCCACAAAAGTTAAAAAGTAAATGGCACACACTTATATAAGGCCAACGTTTCCTTATTTTAATTGCCTTCTTTTTATATATATTTTAATATATTTGTCTTGCAATATCCAGTGATGCCTCTTAAAATACATTTGCCTCACTGTTCAGTTGTTTGGGTGATTACATTTTGCTTGGGGTCTTGATGAGTGAAGAAATAACTTGGCCTTTATTAGGTTCTAATCTGGTTTAATTTTAACATCAGGCACTCAAAATTACAGATCAGATTACACAATGTCGCGGTCTACAAAAAAGATGAAGTTAAAATGGAAATGTTTGTCCAAAAACACCATCAATCATAGATGTGAACAAAAAGTATAAGACTTCTGTTTCTCTTCATATTTTGTCTATCACCAATAAAACATTGGCGATAGACCAATGCAAAGTAGCATATTATTGTGAAGCCACTGGAAAATGATATGAATTAATGTCTTTTCCAAATCTTTCTACCCTTGTTCTTCTGGAAGGGGATCCTTCAGACTAGTCTCAACTCTACAAGTTTTTTTTTTTCATGCATATTAGCTCATCCATTGTTCCATCAAATCTGATCAGCTTCTCTACTGAAGAAAAAGATCATGAAAATGCTATTATAATTTTTGCAAGATGATGTTTTTTTTTAAGTAAGGTGAAGAAAATCTGGTTGTTCACTTGTAACCTTTAGCAAACCCGTGAGGCCTTCACGGAACAGCTGGTTTTATTTAGAGGTATCGTAGTATAATGGGTTGAATACAGTCACACATAAAAAAAAAAACTGAGAACCATGCACCTTGTTTGGATTTGCATTTTCATTCTTTCCACCATTGTCAAACATTAAAAAAAAATTAAATGCATATAAGCAATAGTTTAGTCTTTTGTTAGCTGCCAATTATTGCTAATTGAAAACATTAATTTTGACTTTACTGAAACCATTATTCAACCCCCTTCCTTGTGCTGCATGATCTCAGATGTGTAGCAATCCAACAAATCTTTTTTTTTTGTTTTTTTTTGTTTTTGCAAACCACACTCTAATCTGTACCTATCAAATGTGGGTGGAGGAGATGGAGCAGCGGAAACATGGAGTGCAGCTCCAGGTAAAAGCATTAAGACATACCTTTGACATGAAAGCGAAACAGCAAGGAAAGCAGGCACACAGGCAGCCAGACTGAGCTGTAATTAATGAACAAGTTTCTCATGATTAACTTTTATTAAGCGATACTCCTGAGTCCTCCAGCCGGCAGGTAATGGGAGAGGCCTGGGGAGTGGGAAAGAGGGATAGAGTGAGGGAAGGACAAAGGAGGGAGACACTCAACCCCATTATTTCTCCTCAGCCGCTCGTAAAAACAGCATCCCGTAAATTCATAAAATCCTTTCCCACTGTTACTCTGTGGCCTGAAGAATTAGAAGGGCACGCATTTAACCCCCAAAGGAAAGCTACTACACAAGGAAAGCTTAAGCGGCTCCTGCAAAGTATTTCTCTTCAACTGCTCTGAGATTAAGAGGGAAAACTAAAAAAAAGACAGATTGTATTACCATAACACACAAAACATCTGCAGACACAAAAGCATTACAGTTCATAATTTTAATAGAAAATGTTGTTTCATCTCATGCTTTCTAGGAATATAATCTACAAATATTTCATTGATTTAATTTCCTCAGGTGAAGTTCCTGTGCTCTTTGTTTCTCACAATTATTTAGGTAACAAAGGGTTAAACAGCAGTGATTTTCACATAAACAAACAGATGATGCATCAAGAACTTTGAAAATATTTATTTCCCTGAAAATGTCCAGATTTTCAAATATTTCTACCTGCAGAATTTATTACTAAATGTCACTTCATGTGATTATTTGTAAAGGTCAGAGGTTCTAAGTTAGGATGACTAAAATGATTTCTATTCGGTAAAATACAGAATAATGGGGAAGGCATTTTTTTCTTCTCATTTTTTCAGCTCTTCTTCTCAACAAGCATCCTGGTATTGTACTCATGGATGAATTAGATTTGTTGAGGTCCACAATTCTCCTTTATTAGTTCTTTTTATTTTCCTATGATGTCACACATGAAACCACTGCCTTCGAGGTTTTATAGTAAAATACAATCATATTTGATAAGTTACAAAAGCTTTTCAATTAGATTTATTTGTCAGAAAAAGTTACTTTTGAAAATAATTTTTAAGTAGGCATTAAACATACATGCTTTTAAAAAAAATTTAAAAATGCTGATAGTGAGGGGTAAAGCACCAATATTTTTATGCAGAGTATACAAAAAAATGTCTGGTTTCAACTAAATTGAGATTGATTCATATGTAAACTTTACGGAAGTCCTCATCTTTGAATCTTAAATTGTGCTGATGAGAAATACACGAAACTAAAAGACAATAAAAAGGAATTCATACCTTCATTTAATTTTAATTTTAACTTATACGAATCAGGAGAGTGATCTTTTAAGTCCATTAATTCATAATGTTTTACAACAATAGCCTAAGTAACTCTGTAAATCCACCAGAATTGTGGTTCCCTCCTGCTGATGGTACAGCAGCAGACCATTGAAACACTGGCAGTCATGTGACAATGACAACCTTTAAGTCTAACACATCTGCCTCTGAAATATACTTAGATTGTGTCAAGTGAGCTTGTGAACAGCTATCTACTTCTCAGTATGAACTGTGCCAGGACATCAGAATCTGTGAAATATAAAGAGAATTACATTAAGTCAAAACAGAGCTTACATTTCCAAATATAATAAAGCGAAACCCAAACTGCTAACACCAACCTAGGACGACGGTGCAATCGTTTCAATCGCGCGACCAAAGCCAGTGAGGTCTTCGTGTAAGAGGGTTTCATAAGGTGGCGGCTCAGACGCCTCCACTTCATAAAAGAGCATTAGCTGCACGAGCTCATGTCTCATCCCTCCTGCTTTAGCACTTCCATGTCTCTCAGCGTGCCTGCTAGCATGTTATTAAAATGACACCTCCCATACGCCATCTCCACAAAGGGTCACAGTGACAGATATTATCTATTACCTTCTTTGTGATTTTAAAGAGAAGGGGTTGTGGGTGTGAGATCTGGGGGAGAAAAACAAAAGAAGTAATGAAAAATGTAAAGACAAGACACAGGAAATAAAAGGAACAACTTTTTGGAAGGCACTGTTTTGTATCTGGCTGATGATCTTTGTTCAGTCACATATGTAGATTCATTTCAGTCTGCTGTTATAAGTCTGTTATATTCACAGAGGTGTTGCTGCCTCAGGTTGCATATGAATCTTGATGTTTTTCTGGCAGAAGGGAAAAAAAGCTCACAGACGAACTATTGGAAAAGACTTCAGTGTTGAGTTGTCATTTAAATTAAAATTACTTCTAATAGTATTTTGCAAAAGTATTTATATCCCTTAAACTTTTTCACATTTTGTCACATTAAAACTTTAGATTACATTGTTTTTATTTAAATCTATGTGACCGACTGGCACAAAATAGAGCATATTTGTAAAATGGTACACTTTTTTTTAAATTATTTTTATATTTGGATCTGCAACTTTACAGGTGTGTGTCTTTACCAACATGTAAAACTTTATATTTTTTCCAATTTTTATTTGCAGAGTTGCTCGATATCAGTCAGATTGGATTGAATCCATTTTGAATACATTTTCTGTCTTCCCTAGATTTGCAATTGAATTTAGGTTTGGACTTTGACTGAATCATTCTAAAACAAATAATCGTTTAGCTTTTGTCTGGCTTGAAGGGGAACCTCCATCCCAGTATTCAAATTTTATTTTATTTTTTATATTTTTTGCAGTTTTCATACTACTACTGCTACCCTTTCTTTATGGTTGTCTATCACTTAAACTCTACTGAAGTTTGTGGCTAAAATGTGAAAATGTTGAATTAATTTGAATATTTTTGCACAGGACTCTAAATTTGTGGACTGAACAAAACCTATAATCTACCTCATGTAACTCATTTTGCTTGAGTAAACACACCAAAAATATCAGATGTATAAAATTGTATCTGTGTCTTTCTGCTTGTGTGTTTCCCATGCTTTATGCATATGTTATTGTTGCATCAGGACTCAAAGATGCGCAGAACGGAGTGGAGCCAAATAGACAAACACAGTCAAGGAAATGAATTCATCTCTCCTGCCAAATGCTACAGCTATTCAAATGCATTCCTACTTATCTATGTGAGAATCAATGAAAAGTGCTTAGAATACCATCCTCACTCTGTCGATGTCTGGCCCAGCAAGTTAACCTGCAGTTTATGAATACAGTAAAGGAACAAGTCGCTGTTATTGCTACCTGGCTGGCTTCAACAATAGCTCTGAATTTACGCCCAAACATGTCAGTGTATCTCTGTATGAAGTGAGTACACACAATAGCGCTGGCGACTTCGCTGATGTATCAGCTCTCAGCTTTCCTTGGGTCCAGCTGACACCTCTGGAAATTGAAAACGGCAAGGGCCTTGTTCGCCGACGAATGGTCCTGCGGCGCGGGATGCACACAAACACATGTGCTCGTCTGGGCATTTCCCATTCATGGAATATATATATATTCCAATACAGCTACAGGGCGAGGGGATATTTTAAAACCTGAATGAAATCTAAATGAAATCTTAACATACTGGTGCCGCTCTACGCATCCCTCATGTCTCGTGTGGATTGCATGGCCTCAGTGGAAAGTTCACCGCGGCGTCGTCTTGGTAATGGAGAATCTCGTTTACCATGGAGAGGGTTTAACGTGTGCAGCTGCAAACTCCTGGAATTTAAACGAATATAAAGATTTTCCTTTTGACCGTTGCTTTGATATGAGAACAAAACGTCCCGACTGTTAACCAGTGAGAAGGTTTAAAATTATTGTTTTTAATATTTAGTGGGCAGCTGTTTGATACTTGCTGTGATGTCAATAACCAACATATTGCATTTGAGTCTTTATGCCTGGGAACTGCGCATAGCCTCCTCTGAACATTACGCACATTATCTAACCTTTAGGCTTCACTATCCCCATCAGCAGCATTATTCAAATCAATTTGATTTAATAAAATCAATGGAGGAAGCCTACAGTCCTTATTCAAATAACATAAAATGTATTAGTGTCACAAGTGTTCCAGTCTGACATGTCAAATCAGCCCTAGCTTATTGCTTATTGCTTAAGCCATTAATTGATTTTTTTTTTTTTCTCACGTCCTATAATTTAATATGTCCACTGTATGTCAGGACATGCACTGAGCAAACGGCTCCGCCTGCAAAGAGAAGAATAGAAAAAAAAAGGCAGTTCAGCACATTAAGTCAGACAACTTAATTCCAACAGTGCACATTGTACTCGTTTTCTATTGTTTCAACTAAGTGGTTTCAAATGTGGCCATGACTGCTTCCAATTATGTGCTCTTAAAAGGTATGACTCATGTAAAATACTTCTGTGAGTGCACTTAGAGACAAAACAACTTATAATTGCGTTAATATGTGTAATTTATGAGGAAAAAAAATAGAAATACGTTTATCTTTAGTAATGAAAATGTGAGAATGCTATCATTTAATATTCTGAGGAAATTCACACTATGGTTTAAAGATCTTTGGGATATTGGAATATTTTTTCCATGTACATGAAATTTCTAGTTTACAGTTTACTGCAAGAAACAAGCAGAATTTTCTTGTTTGCAGTTGTAATTTCTCTGACATTTTTAAACAATTTGACAAAACAAAGCATTTTTAATCAAATCTGTGAAAAAACCCCCCACAGATCATAAGGATTTGAAATTCTACTATCCATTCGTTCATGTTTTCCAGTAGTGTCAGGTCCAGAAAAGAAATCCAAACATTACTCTGCCCAACAAATCTCTAAATCAATGCATGGGATCGTAATGTATTCCAAAACACCGGATCGTTCCTCCAAGGACAAAGCATTTGTCCCAGTTGCTGTCCTGGGTCTGTCCCAGTGCTATATGGCATTTGGATGTGCTAGGAAATCCTCCAGAGGGAAAATCATCCACCCACCCTGTGTCTATGGTAGAACCCACCACCATACCTCAAACACAGGAACCACTGCGTTATTCTCAGACATCTTCATACCTAAATTAGATTCTGGTTCCGACTCTGGGGATGCAACGTAGGCTTGAAACAGAAGACCTGAGTGGGCTGAAAAGTTGATACACGGACAGCAGATCTTCAATATATTTTGGTGTTAAGTCGTTCAGTGATTTATAAAATACTAACGGTATTTTAAAGTCTGTTTTTCTGAGCCACAGAGAGCTGGTGTAAGGTCGTCAGAGCAGGTGATATGCTCTATCTTCTTGGTTTTAGTGAGAACACGAACAGCAGCATTTTAGATCAGCTGCTGCTCTCTGATTGACTTTTTTAGGCAGGCCTGTGAAGACACTGGTGCAGTAATCAATGCAATTAAAGATTGTCAAGGTCTGGCAGAGACATGAGTCTTTTGATCCTTGATACATTCGTTATTACACCCCAGTTTAAACCCATTTAGCAGTATTATACTAGTAGTATTCTAGCTGTATAATAGCTGAAAGTCTGTGCTGACTCTTGATCGTTCCTGTTTAGGTCTAAAAATATTTACTCCAGTTTTGTTTTGAATCAGACGAAGAAAGTTACAGCACATACATGCATTGTTTTGTTCATAAAAGACACAAACATTTCAAACTGTTCAGGTTCCATGGCTTCAAGGCAATGGCGACACTTGAGGATCAGTGAAAAGGCTTTCCTCAGGATAGAAAGGATGAATATTTTTCAGATGTTTTTGTTGTTAAAAACTTCACATCTGACTTAGTTCCACTACTTTTGTGCTGATCTAGTACAAATAACACATTTGTGACAGGGCTAAATCGCTATAGTCCTCTGAATTTTTTTGCAAAGCTCTGTTGTCATGTTTGTGTGTCAGGATGATGAGCAGGGATGTCCCCCACTTCTCTCAGAACCCGAGCTTTCTAATCAACATCTCTTTTGTAGCCCTGAACAGGATTAAAGAGGTATAGAAAATCAGTGAACAGACATAATCAGAGACAACACCAGCACTGATTTATAATGGTTTTCGCTTAAAAGTAGATCTTTGTACACTTAAATGCATCGTTGCTTAAGAAACAGCAAGGGGAAAATCATTTATTCTCTTTGGCGATAAGTCAGTGATAATTAAATAGAAACAGGTAAACAGAGTGCAGGCTGCATCAGCTTACCCAACAAGCTAGCAAACAGTTTTTCCCTCCTACCTGTCCCCACCGGTGCTTCCTCTTCCTTTTCCTCCGTTTCCCCCTGTCTCCCAGCTCCTTCTCACTCATCACTCTGAGTGATGAGCCTCAGATGAACAAGGGCTGTGAAGTCAGGCGGTGACACCGGTCCACCCGATGTCGTCCACCGTGTTGACGAAAACAAGGATTTACACATATTAATGAATAAGACACCGTGACACCTTGGGAGAGGGTCTGAAAGGAAGAAAGGAGCTGGAGTAGGACTGAGATGAGGGGGAGGGTGGGAAGTGGAATGAAAATGGGTAGAAGGAGGGGTTAGCTTCATTTGGTATCAATTTAGTTGGTACTCCTTAGGGGATATGCTAATATTTTCTGAGTAGCTGTGTCTCTGTGTTTCTGCTGCTCTCTCTTTGTGACCAATGTACCTTGTTAGGGCTGTGGCCTCTTCCGTGCCACAAAATGGGGGAAATGGCGACAGCAAGTTTGAGATAAAAAATAAAAAAAAAACACCCACACACACCCACACACAAATAAATAAATAAGTGGAATCCAAGTACACACAAAAAAAGACTAGAAAGAAAGAGTGATAGAGGGAAGGAGGGAGAGAAAGATGCACCTTGACGCCGATGTACAGCTGCTCTCTCCCAGCGCGCCGGTTTCACCTTTCCAACCCCCTCCTGTCTGTTGAGTGACGCGTTTGATTTCACCGCATTCATACATCAGTGCACCCGTGCAATGCTGACACCTCATCTCAGCCTGCCGACTTTGGCGACCGAGGCCCTGCTTTGCATAGTGCATACCCCCTCCTCCTCCTCCTCCTCCTCCTCACCAGCCTCCTCCTCCTCGCTTTCACCGCTCCTCTCTACTGTGACACACTGCCCATCTTTAAAGGGAGAAAGATAGATCAGGAGTGGAAGACAAGTTTGTAAGGGGAGGGAGCGGGAGACTGCAAGTGATGTGTGTGTGGATGTGTGTAGGGGAGGAAGGGGGGTGGGAGGGATGTGAAAGCGGAAATCAAAACAGAAAAAGTGATGCTTCTCACTAATTTGTGCAATTGCTGTCCCTCATCTTTTCATTACATGTTTCTTCTGTGTTCTTATGCTTCTTGGTGTGTCTTATTTCTGTAACCCAACCTGCCTCTTTGCAGTTATTTTGTTTTATATGAAACATCAATTTGTAAAAAAAATAAAATAAAAATTAGACAATGTTTTGGTTATATGAAGCTCTCTAAAGTTAAATCTTGAATATTTGGAAATATTCAAACGCACTTCCTAAACACTGTTGTTATGAATTTTATCTCAATTCTTTCTGTGAGCTTTTATAAAGATGTTCCAAATTTTGATAACAAAGTTAGTGTTAAAAATATCATAAGAAACTAAGTTATCTTCTAAAAGGAGGGCAGTGCTTGGTTGTAAGTATAAAAGAAAAGTCAGACAGTGACTTGCTAAATCCAGCAAAGTTTAGCCTAATTTTCTCAAGGTCAAAAATTAGATTTTACAAGCAGTGGGTAATTGCTGTGGTGTAAAAAGGGTCATATTTTATCCTCGAGGGTTTGAGTTTAGCTAAAAATAAAAGTTGACATTATTTACTGTGCAAGCAAAATTAAATACCAGCTCATAACAATACAAAATAGTAGAAAAACATCATAAACCACTTTTTTTTTTCATCCTTATTTCTTGTGTGAGTAATCTTTGAAATGAGTTTCAGCATGCATGTGAGGTGTGTGTGTTAGTGCCGGTGGATGACGTCCAGTTTGGTGGCTTTGCAGATTCTAACGTATCATATAGACATCAGGACTAATGTCACATGTTGGCACCTCTTCCCCGTTTCCATGTGTGTATGTGTGCAAGAGTGAGAAATGGGACAGGAGAAAAAGAAGGAAGTGTGAATGTCACTTTGAACTGTCACACTGTTGCACCCCCCCGATAACACACACACATATACACTTCCTAATGAGGGAGATAGGGGCTTCTGCAGTGCCAACCCAGAGGCCAAGGTGGGAGAGACACTTCTCTCTCTGCACCCATTGTAAACACTCCGAACCCCACCACCACCACCACCACCACTGCCTTTCTCCAGCACACACAAGCACCCAGCAAGGCCTCTCAGGGCCTGACAGGCTTAGATAAATCAGGCTTTCGACACTCCTCCGCCCTCTCCGCCTCTCCATTCCCGTTGCCCCTCCCTTTGCCACCTGGGGTGGGAGGATAGCGCTAATTTCCTTCAGAGAAAAATGGAGGGGAGGGAAGCGAGCATCGGTGTGAGTGTGTGTGAAGATGGTAGGGTGTTAACCCAGAAGTGTACGCACCTGGCAGGGGAAGAGGAAAGTCCTTGGGATCAGAAGCATGAAGATCTTCCAATGTGACCGTCAGGTTTCCCAATAATAATGATTCAAATGTCTCAGGTACAAATATGATTGTCTGTTATGGGGGTAAGTGCGTGGAACACACAAAAAATGTCAAACTCAAAAGTTTTCTCTCATTTGATTATAAACGATGTCTCACATCATGTCTGTTGTTGATTGGTTATGAAACAGAAATTACAGAAAATAATTTCACTGCATGTGTGCATTACAACAAACATTTTAGTTTTGAGAGAAACATTAATCTGGCATTCCGAAATTTATGAAGTCTGGAATCGAGTTTCAAAATTATCTTTTCTGGTCTCCCAAAACGTAAAATCCATGTGGATGCACAGATGTGGACCCAGTGTTCTTCTGCTGCTCTTCCCCATTTGATTCAAGTTTTTTTCCGTGCTGTGTGTTCAGAGATGATACTCCACAAACTTGAGTTTTAACAATCGTTACAAAGTTATACAGGCAATTATCTGTAGGAAAAGCTTATTTAGCATGTGGAGGGAAGGCACAAACCCAACAGAAACACTAATAATAATGTGGACAAAAATATGTGAAATAAGTGTTACACAAACATACATAGCAATGGCACTTAGGCCCTGACACTTCTAGGGATATTTAAATTAGTATTTTTACACAGTATAAAAATGTCTCTCTGGAATTCCAACAAAAACGCTAAATAACCATGATTTAGGTGGTGACGCCGTTGAAATTAATGGCACTTCAAAATTCAAAGGAAGAAAAACTTGAGCAAGGCTAAAGTAACAGGCTAAAGATTCCAGCACATATTTCAAGTTTATTGGAAAGCAACAGAGATGTGGAAAAGTCAATAAATTATTCAAAGTGTTCCTACAGTTTCTGGTGTAGATGCATGGAATAGACTCTTATGTCATCAGTTTTGTCTATTTAGTCACAGTTTTAAAATCTCCAGAACCTGTTGGATATAAAAGTAGGAGAAAATGTAGAGTTTGAAAATATTTTTTTTCTGGACAGAGCTTTAAAACCTTTAACATGCATTCTTTTGGACTGAGAAAGAAGCACATTGAAACTTAACAACTGGTTTTATGTAAAATTCCCAAGAGTTTTACATGTGTGTATATGTATGAAGGTTACAATTTCAGCCAGTGTAATTGTAAATGCAGAACTGTTCAGAACTGCAGAAGCAATTATTCAGTAATTCCTTGGCTGCTAAAAAGCATTCTGGCCTCTAGACAATTATTAATTATTAGTATTAAATAAATAAAATTTAAAAATCCGGATAACTCACAATATTTTTAACATATTTTTTCAATAGATCACTGTATGTTCATATGAAATACTTGCAGGATCTCAATCCAGTCTCTAAGCTTCCATATTAATCTGATTTATTTTGGTCATAGTCTGGGTCTAAATCGGCACTAAAACTTCACATTATGATTCAAAGAGATAAGAAAGGTAACCTGGTAAGTCAACAAGCATTATTGATGCCAGCACAGTTCCACTGGTGTTAAGTGCTGAAGACTGAGTGAAATGCTGCTTTTCATCCTACTAAAACCAGGCCTCTGGGGCTCATTATGTTACTGGCTGCATTCCGGTGCCCCACTGTGCGGTGGGAAGGCGAGAACTGAAAGGATAACTGACCACAGCAGAAACTTTCTCTCACCTGGACCTCCATTTGTCAGACACTTGAATAGTCTTTTAGCGCGTGCCTCTAGCTGGGAGCTGCCTGCAGAAGCCCAGATGTCCACCAGAGGCCAATAAGCAAGTGGATAGAAAAGGAAGCGGCTTAGTTTGACACAGATATTTGTGTTAAACTGCAACTGTTTCAGATGTTTTAATTGAAAGGGGAGACACGGCCCCTCTTTGCAGCCCATCTGCTGAAAGATTGATATGAGCCACAGTTGGCCTCTCAATTCAATCAACGAACAAGCGTGAGATTTCCAGAGTCTTTTTCATTTATTTTGTGTAATTGAAATATGAGGCACACTTGAGGTACCATAACAATGGAAGGAAGTAATAAACATATTGTTTGTTGTTTTAATCACACAAGATTATTTTAACACCATTTCCATTTTCTCATTTTTAGGCCTTAAAAATTCTAATTACCATCGCTAGTGTTTGTATTAGTTCTGAATCCAACAAGACACACCCTACTCTTAGGACATCTGCAGCTAATTCAGATGCAAAATTATATACTTTGTTGCTATATACAGCAATTGATTAGCTTGTAAATCCCACTAACATTTCTTTAAAAGCTTTTGCTCCTCACTAGTTGTTCAGGATCTTTGACTTTATCAAGAAAAATAAATTACAAGTTTGTAGATTCTCAGGACCTCTGGCCTTCACCAGAGATTTCAAAGTTGAGTTGAGTTTTATTTTCAGAATAAAGGTAAACAACAAAAATCAGCCTAATGTGTACAAGTAAGAGAAAGGGGAACAAGGAATCCTTTACAGGTTGATGAAATGAATCCATGTTGGGATGACAAAGATGAAAAGAAAAACTCCAAACGGATGGGAAATTATGACAACAGAGGAATATGCGAGGAAGACAGGAATAACCTACTCCTGAGGAGGAATATGGCCTCCCAGAGTTAACAGAGGCAGGAAAAAAGTGCTTGCATTGTTGCTTTCATTATCTGGCTGCTGTCATTCTGCAGGCTTTGTGAAATGAAAGTAAGTGATGAACGAAAAAGAAGAAGGAGAAGGACAATGATAAGGAGTGAGGTAGAGGGACGCAGGGAAGGAGAGAGGGGAAAAGATGAAGACGAAGGAGAGGAAGAGAAAAAAAAAGCTGTGAAATTAATCTTTTGTGCCGAGCCTTTACACGTGCCACAGACAACAGACATGCTCAGACAAAAGCCCAGACCTGGAGAAGCTGCCTGGGTGTGATTGATGAAGAAAGTAAAGGTGTCAGAAGTGTATTATGTAAATTAGCCCAGGCAGGGCCCATTTCAACGTCAAATGAAAGACCAGGAACACACATGGGTGAGAGAGAGAGAGAGAGAGAGAGGACGTGCATATGCGTGACACGAAGGGTGTGATCGTCCATGAGCGCTGCAGCCGTGCCATCTTTCATCTTACAGGACAACCCTGGACTCCAGTCTACCAGGCTGCCGGTTCAAACCTGCCAGGGAGGATGAACAAAGACAGACGGATGAGATGTTTGTCTGGAAGAGAGAGATTTTATGGCAGACAGGAAAATAAGGGTAGGAGGCCAATTTGAGGGAATTCAGTCCTTCTGGTTGACCAGTGTGTGGGACATCTCTCGTCTTACGGATCCTATCTCCTATCGTAGTAAATGTATACAGTTACATTTCCCACCAGCACTCTATCTCCCACCAGGGAATACAATTATTTCAGTCAGAGTCGTAAAGACTGCCATAAAGAGCCTGTCTGTCTGATTCCCTGTGACACTCTACAGGCTCAGGGAGGGAAGATTGAACTGCTGTGTGAACAGGAGGAGTGTGTTTAGAGTGTGTTTATCCGTCGGTAATGTTATGGACAGAAGCAAGCTGAAAGTCTTTCGCGGTAAGGAAAGTCATTCGATATCACGACAGAAGTGTTGAAAGTACCAGGGATTTTGTCGGTATTTCTGATCGGCACAAAATTCAAACGAGATGTTTGTTACAACCCAATAAATCCACTCACAACATTTAACAACATTAGTTAAAGGGTGGATATTGTGTAAGAGACGTTTTTTTTAGCTTTATATCATGTCATAATGTTATCCCATCATCAAAAACACACCTGGAGTTCTGCTTTGATTCCTTCATACATACTTAAGGAATCTTTGAATCTCCTCTGGGAGCCATCTGGCGCCCCTAAACCCCGAGCATTTAGACGTGCCTAGACACTCACTCTGACAAAGCACCGCCTATTTTCCCAAATCTCCTCCTGGTAGTCTCCACTTCCCATGCTTTACCTACTCAGCTCCATCGGCAGCACTCAGCAAACACCTGGTAGAACTGCAAGTCTATTGATTTTATCATATGATCAACTTGTCAGTTTGATGCTCCTAAGGGTTGTTGTAAATGCCACAAATATTTTTTTCTTTTGTTGTGATGATGTGCTGAAAGCTGTTGGAAAGAGTAGAAGTTACTTAAAGAAACAGAGGCCCAATTTCAAGCCGTCAAATATCTTTCAAGTCATGTTTGATATATACAGCATTTTTACAAACACTGAAGATAACATGGTTAGTTGGTTCTGCTATTAAATGGTCATTTTATGTGCCTGGAAACTAAATAATTCCACCCTTTAACAATAGTTATGTGTAGTAAAGTAGTGCATCATAATAAATAATTCTCACTTTAGGGAAAAGGTATGAAAAGCCAAGAGAATCACTGAAATATTACATGGGCTTATGAGATTTCTAACAGTGAAGAATCATTAGTGTTTAGAAGGAAACTCGCTTGGCCCTGCTTCTGGTTTTGTCAATACCAGGGTTTTGGTACCAAAGAAAAGAGATTTCTCAAAACTTTCACAAGCATATTGTTGCAAAATATACTAATGTCATTGGTTTTATGTATATTTGGGCAAGTGAGCGACCTTCTGGCCTTTATCCATGTGGAAAGAAGAACAGTTTACCATCAAGTAGCTGATGTGCCTGTAAGATTTCTAACGGTGGAGTCCAAATAATTCTCAAAAAAGCTTTTCCACGAGGAAACAGTTTCTTGCAGAGTGCTATAGAAAGACCTGGAATTAGCAGGTACAGATTTCAGTGAAAACAGTGACAAAGGATGCCTCTACTGAAGAAGAAGTGTTTTCAGTTTTAACATTTTCTACAGAACATTTGGACAAGCCAATGAAATATTGTGATAATATTATATATGGTTAGATGGTGGTGGAGAAGGAATAGTGTTGGATGTCACTCCAAAGTCCATACCAACAATGAAGTTTGGAGGTGGGAACATTATGATATAAATGTGTTTTTCTTCATACGATACTGACAAACTATTGACTGAAAAAAGATGAATGGAGACATTTACTTAGATATTCTATTAAACAACATTAAACTTGATTTAAACAAGCCAGAACCCAGAGTTTCTGTTTCTGAGAAAATAAAATTAATCTGCAAGCTTGGCCTGTTCAATAATTTAACTTAAATCCTATTAAAATCAATAAGAACTCAAGATTAGACTGCATAAGAAAGACTCTGGATTTTCAAGATTTGAAAATACTTTGTCAAGATCCCACCAGAACTTTCTAAGTACTAAATATATTCCTGAAGACATACTTCTCATTCTCTGTGTCATTTCATTTGTTGCACTCATAACCTAATTTCTAGATCTCAGTGTAAGAAGAAACATAAATAGTGAGAATGAGTCTATTGTTTTCTGCCATCCAACCCCTCAAATTCATACAAAAACAAATGCAGCACTTTCTGGGTGTGTTCCAGCCTCTTCTGTTAGCATGCCCGACGTCACTTTTAATAGGATGACAAAAACAATCTATCATGCATTCACCTACAATGAGCAATATAAAACAGGTTAAGGGAAATTGATGGCATCCTCGGCTCTAATTCTCGCCATGACTGGCGTCTCTCCGTGATTGAAACAGACAAAGATGTATAGGGTTACCCCAGCGTCATGGAAGCGCTAATTGCCGGTGCTTGTCATTTGCCAAAGCATTGTCTCAAAGGCTAACTAGAGGGCTAGCTCCCTCTTTTTTTTAACAACTATCCTTTGTGTTTTTGTGTTTGTGTGGCAGCTGGAGACAGGCTGCTGAGAAAGCTGTTTCCATCACTGCAACAGCAGCCAGTTATTAACGAGTTCATAAGTGAGCCCAGGCCCCGGCTATTTCTCTGTGTTAGTATTTATTAAGAGTCCACAAAGAAAGGCAAGGGCCCATGCTGATAATGAATGGAAGAAACTGAGTGTAATTGAGCCTTATTAGGCCACAGTGGAGAGATGGGGAGAGAGGGGAAATGGGACAGCAGGAACGAGAAGAGAGGGATGCAACAAGAGAGAGAAGAGTCTTGCTTTGTCAAAACCTGTCCCACTGCTGTGCTCTGTTTATTAATTTCGTCACCAACGCACACAGCAGAGTAATTTTCTGATCTCTTCCACTACACTGCTTCCTATATTCACAGTTTAAGTATGAATGACAGTCCAAACTATGCATCATGCTATGCAAAAGTGGTAAATAGTGGCTAACACATCAGATGGGCATTCGCCTCCACTGTGCTCTGCTTAGAGGAAACGTAGCATGTAGCTACAGAGTCTGGAAATGAACAACACTTTAATGAAAAGTCAAAGCGTTCAGACAGAAGCAGTAGTTTCAGCAGGGTGAAACTGGTGTGCCTCGACTAGCATCTGTTGAGTATTAAAGCTTTCCTACTGAGGAGTAAATGATCAAGGCAAACAAAACCAAAAAAAAAAAAATAAATAAATAAATCTTGGGCCAGATAGAGAGTGATAATTAACATTTAAATCACTGTTCACATGAAACACACCAATATGTAACAGCAGCAAGAGTCTCTTCTTTCACTGGATGTTTGGACATTGACATTGTTCCTAGTTTCATGCCTCCAAGACCCACCAATAGATGGGAAAGTTCTGCTAAAGGAATTTTTTTGCGATATGATCGATTTTTAAAATGGTGATGGAAAAATCTCCAAAAGGCCATCGTCATATTGACGGATTTCTATTTACACACCTGTGTGTTTGGTGCAGACATTTTCAACCAAGTTGGCAAAAAGCATTGCTACATTGATACATTTTCAACTTTATGCATGGAGAGCATTGAGGAGGCCACTAAATAAATCGGTAAAAAAAAATTCCCATTGGAATATCACTGACCTGATTCATCTGTCCAAGAGTTGAAAGGTTATGTACAGAATGCTTTGGAGCACGTCTGGTGCAGGATTTCCTCTTTTTGCCCCTCAGCTTTTGTTTCCAGCACACGCGTCCCAGCATGGACTGTCTCTCATCGGCCACTCCTGGTTGACAGTTCTCCCCTCTCTCTGATATTTTTCCAAGTTTTGTGCCTCTAGTAACAGACAGATCCATGGGATGGGAAAACTTGCTAATTCGGAACTCATCTGGGAAATGTGATTCCATTTTCCTCTTTTGTACACATAATGTGTAATGTAACCTTGTGCAACGTTTTCATTTCTTGAAAACTATATTTTTGTTTTAAATAACAATAATCAAAGTAATAATGCTCCTTAACTGAAATAAGAAATAGTTTTCTAAATATCGCAAAAATAACTGGCACATATAATAAACATATATTTTAATAAGCCAACTAGCAGAAGCGGTAGATGTGGTTGGAAGCTAAGCTCTTTTTATATTTCTAAATTTGGGTATGACTCTTTTTTTCTGTCTTTTTATTTGAGTATTTTCCGGAAACAGAGCTGGAAACAATGTCCAACCGGGACATTTTCCAAAACTATGTGATTTTTATTCAGGCCCCATGTTTACACATTAAACAGTATTGTGTGTATCCAGACTTGGGCCCATTGTCACATTGTATGCTGTATTTGTGTTTTGCTGTTACTTACTGCTGTCAGTTTCCCATGCACCTGCTTACTGTCTTTGGTATCTGGTCTGACTTGTTTTCTGCTGAGATTGACCCTTTTTGTTATTTTTATCAAATGTGTTCATGTTTTCTCAGTGTCCTCCACCTCTTCAGTAATAGCATCCAAGTAATTTATCTCTAAAAGCTCAAGTGTATTGATGCATTTTTTTCCCTTAAATTTCTCTTTTGAAAAAATACGAATTTGATTTCAGATCTATTAGTATATTTTGTCCACTCCATTTTTAATTTTATCCTGATTTCTTGTTTCTCTCACATTTCCTGTCCTCTGTCTCACGTCCCTCTAATTCTCCTTCTCATTTGGCTGCCTGTTTCTTCTTCCATATGCAGGAACTGTCATTATATGTTAAAGCGTATCAGTTCTCTGCATGCATATGAGCTTCTCTATTTCTCTCCGTCTTTCATGTTTCCCTGGCAGTCATACATTATGTTGGAGAGACAATACCTCCTCCAGATAATGTCATAAATGAGGGAATTTACATACATATGCTTGCATGTGCAACCGCAGCCTCTCATATCTGTCGCACTTAACACAGGCCGCATTTCAGCTTGTGCCTCTGTGTGTTTGTGCGGGTGTGTATGTGTGTGTCTGTCCATGTGTGTGAAGTGGCGCTCCAGTGGGACCATCATTAGAGTGGATCTAGACTAATGACACAGGAAACTGATTCACACAGAGAACTTCTGTAAAGCTCTCTTTCTCTCTCTCTCTCTCTCTCTCTCTCTCTCTCACACACACACACACACACACGCACACACACAGTTCCTGTATCTGCTTTGAGAAGTAGAAAAGAAGGATTAGATCTCTCTACTAAAAAGAAATATGAGTAAATTAATTACTTATTTAAATGATCAGTAATCCTCTTAAACTAATTCCACCAACAATGAACAACTTATTTCACATTGACATCACGTGCTCACAAGTGCATGAAAATCGATCAGAGCATATACATGCTTTATTTAAAAACTACAAAAATGTATTTTTTTGTAGAGGAGTTTACAGGGATTGTGTATGTTGCATGCTTTGTTCTCCAAATAAAATAAAAAAAAGGTGATTTCTGTGGTATAAAATTGAAGGCCTTCATTGTGGACAGTTGTCTTGTCAGCCCATCACTGTTAATTTGTGAGTTCATTCTAGGACATCACCATCAATTACAATTGGATGGATGGATTAATGGATAATGGAAAGATGATGGATGGATTGACGGACATCAACGTTCAGGAAAATAATCTTCTGCTTATTAAATTCTTGGATAAAAGGATAAAGCATCAAGTCTGGATGTATAATCTTCTCCTAATCTCCTGGTATTTATTGTACTCTAAACTTTGAAAATGCTTAAATAAAAACACATACTATTAGACCCTGGTATAACACAGAGACATATGGGACAAACAACCCTGCACACACACACACTCACACCTTAGAGCAACTTAGAGAGAAAAGTCAACCTAACAGTTATGTTTTTGGACAGTGGGAGGACGTTCGAGTACCCAGAGAGAACCGACTCATGCAGGGGAGAACATACAATTCTTCTTACTGTAATTCAACAGTGCCCCCAATTGTGCAGGTAAAACTGTCTTTTATACCAACTTTTAATAACCATTTAGCCAACGTCTGGTTATGGTTTAGCAATAAAATGGTACAACATTATATCATGAAAAGTCATATAAAATATCCTTGACACCCTTGGTAAAGGTATGAAAACCTTTAAGTACATAAAAAAATAACAGCTTTAATAAATCACTGGTTCTAAACTTATTGGTGTCCGTAGTGAAATACAGTAAATCTATGAATTTTATTTTATGCTTTCACTTTACCAACTGGTAAGATTGTCTAGGAACTTCAGATTAGCAGTCGATCACTTCCTGTTTTCCGGAAATATAAATACAATCCGATACAGAGAACAATTTGTCTGAGCCACTATTCAAAGTGGGAAAGACAGAAGAACATTGAATTCAAGTAGTGCAGGTGTGTGCTAAGCTACACAAGTCAGAAAATGATTGCTGACTGAACTCGCCCCTATTGCAGAGCCATAACTGAACAACTGAAACTGCATCAAACAGCACAGGAGGATGACAGTTCCACAGTTCTGGCTGATACAAGTAGCTACAATTTATCTTTGTTTGAAAGTATATTTAAAAAACTGCTTTTACCTACAGAAAAAAGCCTCTTAAATAAATTGTCAGTCGTTGAACATCTCCATGTTTAGCAATGCAGTGTGTTATACGAACATGTTGCTTCAGTTCCATGATGTTTAGCAGCTGTATAAACTTTGAGAGAACTTCCTTGCTTCTCTTGTCTTGAATGTTTTATGATCTTTCGTATCAAAATACAGTTTACCAAAGGGTGCTTACGGCGCACTCTTTCTGCTGCACAAAACCCCAATCATCTGTCCACATTGTCATTAAAAATATCACCACCCAAATGTCTACATGTCAGCCAATCACTCTGTGAGGGCACACACCAGATGAACTCACATTCATCTGTTTAACAAAACATATAATGTGTTTTAATTCATAATAATACATTCAGAATCCATCAATCCATCCATTTTCTACACCTGCTTCATCTTGAAGGGTTGCAGCCGGTGTTGGTGCTTATTCTCCAGCAATTATAGTCCGAGAGCCTGGATTAAACCCAGAAAGGTTGACAGCCCATCAGTACGCATATGAATATACATGACAAATGAAATAACTCTCATATCTATCAATTAAACTCCATTTTGTGAAGAATTTATATAAATGACTTGACCTGGAGAATCATATGTCAAAGCAACAGTGTCTCAATTTTACTGTAATCGTGAATGCTCTGGTGGTAAAATTTCTTCACTTCAGAGTGAGAGAATAATAGTTGACCTGGTCCCACCTGAGCTCTGGATCTATGTAGCTCCTCCAAAATCACCCAAAGTCTCTTGGCTGTTTTTCTCATTAATCCTCTGCTCACTTTGCTTGCCAGTCTAAGTGAACCACCACATCTCGCTACAGGAGGGCAATTTCTGAATGGTGTGCTCAATGACATGCTTATTTCTTGGGATTGTAACCTAACCCAGCTTCAAACATTTCCACACTTTTAGCTCTAAACATGATTGAAATTGTTTCCTTATTTTCTCTGACAAACCTCTGAGACCATCACAGAACTGCTGGAGTTACACTGAAATTTAATTACACACATGTGGACGCTATTTACTAAGTTAGTGTCTTGTGAAACCACTTGGTTGGAAGTATTGGTGTAAAGGAAAAATACAAATTCAGTCCACATTATTAAGACTTTTGTCTGTAAAAATGTTAAACTCATGTATCTGTTGCACTAAATAGTATTGATCTGTTACATCAAATTCCCCCAGTATACCTTTTTTTTTTTTTGTGACTGTGAGGTGACAATATAGAAATAAATTCAAGGGGTATGAATGTTTTTACCAGCTACAATTTGTGTCATCTTGATTATTAAGACCTCATTCTTATGGAATACGGTTTGGGACCATGTAGCTATAATGGCTTTAAAACGAAACATCTACTGCTTTCTATGCAGTAGATAGAATAAAAAGGGTAACTCAGTACTACATCTTTTCACTGTTGCCCAAATCGTCCAGAAAAAATAAGCAAATGGTGAAGTTTCAGAGTCAAACTCTTTCTACAGCTGAAGTTGTCTCTTCTCCGACTCATCACATCTCTGTTTTTCCATCTGACTCTTCTCTTTATTGTTTACTTTTTAATTAATCGCGCTGGTTCATTCTAAACATGTCAGAATAAATACATTTTTCATCCTGGTGATATTGGACCGCTCCGCTCCATTATTAATGCTGCGGAGAATTCAGCCACTGTTTGCAAATAATATCCTCAAATTGAATCATTGTTGCATGAATATATGCAAAATATTCATTTCAGGCGGTGTGAGGGTTGAGTGCTTTTAAATTGGAGAGATCATTCATGGCTTCACCTTTTCAGGCAAGATAAAGTCATGTGCAGTAACATTACAATGTCAGTGGAGGGGAGAGGGGTGAGGGAGGGGATGAGGAAGAGAGGGATGAGAGGGGGGAAAGGTGGAGATAATGACAAAAGGCGAGCAGTGTGAGTCAATAAAGGAAAGTAAAATACTAAACAAAATGAGAGCAGAGTGGAAGACAAAGATGTAAGAGCAAGAAAAGCAAATTGCTTTCTCCATTGTCTTTGTTTGACCACTTTGTAAGCAGGAGGAGCAGAGTTAGTGAACATGTGCAGGACTCCACCGTAACATTTTAGAAAAAAGACAAAAAATTTCTACTTCTGTCCCACAGAACTTTATATTTATCAAAATTCAACTTTTTCATGCTTTTTGTTGTTGATGTTGGAACTGGAAGAATGATTATTTCTACTTAACATGACTCACAAGATTTGCTTATTGTAAGGAAGAGCAGGGTACAGATAATAAAAACTGAGACATTCTAAACAAAATATTACTTATTACTACATTCAAAAACAAACAATACTGTAATTTTTTTAATAGGGCAACAATTATCAATTAGGTCTTATATTTTAATTTTGTATTTTAAGTGTAGCACATTTCATTTTAAGATGGAGTCCTTGCTGGTTTTGGTTCATATTATTATAAATTGATTGATTATTATTAACCTCTGTTTGAAATAGTGTTGCAGTGAGAGTTTTAATGCCACAGTGAAGATTATATAGAGGTTACTGGGAATAGTAGAGAGGCTGAGCTTTAACTAAATGCAATACTGTTAAAGTGCATTACTTTGACTGTTGCTCTATATTTTTTTAAAGTGCACTTGTGCCATCATTCACAGTTGCAGGTACACTCTCTGTTTTCATACACATTCAGAAAAACGCTTCTTACCTGGGAGTAAAGTTAATCAAAAAAACATCCAACTTCTTATCAAAATGAGTAGAGACAAGACTTCATAATTAAAGTGGCACGAGAACGGCATCCAGGAAAAGCAGCTGGATAACATAATATGACTCTACCCAACAATCTTCACAGATGAAGCACTTTTTATTTTCAGCCTGTTGTATCTATCCATCTCAAAGCCATAAACATTAAGTAGGTAGACGTAAGATGGCTTTGCACCTTCCCAAAATCAGGCTCTTCACTGTGACTAACAGAACTATGAATCTGTTAGTTTCGTAATAGGCTAACAGGCTTCAGACCTGTTAGTGGGCTTTGCTTGTTCAAAACCACCACAGCAAATTTACAAGTAGGAGGATTTCCTAAGGAATGGCCCATTTTGTGACCTTTTAAGTGCTAACTTTTTACTTAACTGCTTTTTGAGCCAGACTTTCAGTAATATAAACAACTTCTTACTTTCTGCACTCACATTTACCATAACTGGTGGCACCGGGTTTTTTTTGTGGAAAGGGAAGGTATTGCAAAAGTACACATAGAGAAATGACATTACAGAAAATAATTTTTCTCAATTGTCCTTCTAGGCTTAAGTATTTTTTTATTGCAAACAAGGAGTAAGCCGTTTAGTTTTTATAAATTTTAATAAAATGTTACACAGATGTCGCTGTGTTGTTTACGGTGCAGTGCATTTTGGGTAAATGACGTATGCTTGATCTGATTGTGCTAGCTCGTAGCTATGTAGCACGGTTTCCGCTCCGGTAACAGCTGTTTATGATCTGACTTTCCAT
This sequence comes from Poecilia latipinna, assembly GCF_001443285.1. NCBI lineage: Eukaryota > Metazoa > Chordata > Actinopteri > Cyprinodontiformes > Poeciliidae > Poecilia > Poecilia latipinna. The sequence goes on along the minus strand of NW_015112639.1, from coordinate 427,238 downwards.
CCAGTGTTTCACATTCAGTACTGTCAGCAGTAGCAATAGCTCCATTAGCATCTATCAGATCTCGGCTTGTCTCTGATGTTTCTCTCAGTATCTTTTGCTTAATGGCCGAAGAAAGGGTTTATGCGCTTTGTGGATAAAAATACTATCTGCACATGCTTGAGAAGGTAACAATCACCTGTTAGAGCCTTCGTTAGGTTTGCTCATATAAAGCACTCAAAGTCTTCTGGAGAAAAATGTTGAGGGCAAAATGTAGGTCCTTTGGAAATTGTGTTTGGCTCTTTCCCACTGCGCTCTTTTTTATGTGGGAAGCTATCTGTGCTATTTTCACTATTTTTTTAATTGCAGCCAACAGCGACTCATTGTGGCATTATCCAAAATTACACCAGTAAAAACAATATGATGAAGAATTACTCTACTTCCCGTGTTTACTGTGTAGATTCCAGTATGGAACGGACACAACGGCGCCATTTTTAAACCCATCTTTCACCTTCATAGGTGAAAAATTACAAAAGATATACATTTTTTCAAATTTTATTGAAATTTAAAAATATTTTGTTGATCCCTAAAGAAAATTTTGTAATTTTGAAATTAAATAGATAATTTTGAAGTAATTTTGAGTTTTGACGTATCACAAACTGCTACTCCTCAGTAAATAGAAAAATTACAACATCTGAACACTGACACGTTCCATTAATTGTGGATCCTTTCAATAGAATTACACATTTAAATCTGTAAAAAAAAAAAAAATGTTTCTCAAGGAAAAATAAAAAATGCCATGCCTAAATACATGCACTATCTTTTGGTGTCTTAAACAGTTTTAGTGGAATAAGTCGCCATTCAGACCTTTTGCTAAATTGCACATCAGGATATTTTAGTCAATAAGTTGAATTTCAAGCATTCTGAAATACAGTGATTTAACTAACTTTAACTAAACTTACTAAAGTGTTTTTCGCTTTTTGACCATCAGGTGCTCCAGCACACTGAGTTTTTTCTCCGAGCACACAGGTTTTCTTGTGCCACTTTCTGCAGCATTTAAAAGTTTAGATATTTTTAATAAGATTTTTAGGAGACTAATGTCCAAAAGCAAATATTATTTACCCCTGTCTTCACTTCACCATCTCTCATGCAGCTACACATTAACAAGTCTAAACATGGTGTAATCACTGGCAGAATGAAATTCCTCGGATATGAATGCCGTGCTGCGCTCTCAACAGTATTTTATGGTAATAGGATAAAAATGTAAAGTTGGAAGAGAAAAAAAAAAAAGTGCGACCCCGTCCTCTTTCTTTAATGTAAAAGGTAAGCTGACGAGAAGTAGAAGGAGGTGTGCAAGGAGTGGTGAGGAAGATGAGAATGTGTGTGTGGTGGAGGTTGGTTGGGGGGGGGTTCATCACATGGCCTGGGCCTCACCAAGGGATAGGCTGTCGCTAGGAGACAGAGGCAAGGAACGGACCAGTGGCAATGATGTATTAACTGGCGAAGGTGGCTGACAGTAATCTTTGTCACTAGATGCAGTGGCTGTCTAAGTCCTGTCATTTTATGCATCTCATGCAAAACAGATGTACCCGGATACTACAGGCTCAGGGAGAGACGGAGCGAGATCCAGCCAGGATGGAGGATAGAAGAGGGTGGAGGAGGAGGGTGGATAGGTGGGGGGGGGGGACAAAAAAATCATTATACAGCTAGGGGTAGGAGAAGCTGTCACAAAGAATTTCATTATTTTTCATCTGCTATCCAGAAGGTGAATTGTGCATATTGTAATTCCACCCCACCCACCTCCACTATAAGCTTCTAAATAATTTGGGAACTTTCCAGGGCAGAAGTTTTCCATTTTCTTTCCACTCATTACCCAGAGTTCAGGGCAGAGGTGCTCAATCAACCTGGCTGAAGGAAACGCTTACACATAGAAACACGCCTGCCACCACCACCTCCTCCTCCCTGCTGTCCTCCCCTCTGCTCTCTATCCAAACTCCATCCTTTACCACTCTATCTTCCATCCCTCCTCTTTATTTCTTTCCACTATTGTCCTCACTCTCTCCAGTTTTTCTTTTCTTTTTGTGTCTATTTAACCCCTTTCCTTGCCTTGTCTGTTTCTGTATGTTCTTTACAAGTTATTGCTATTTTTTAACTGCATTGGCAGCATGTACAGGGTACACATTACCTATTGGCCTGTGATATCTGGAACCTAAGATATGGAATTCAGATGGATGGACATTATTCTTTATCTGCATGCATGAACCTTTAATATAAAATAGTTAAAGGGCCTGACAAAGGCCACAAACCAAAATGCTTTGGTCTGCTAATAAAGTTATTTCCTAGTACGTCAGTTGTTGCTGGAGTCTTCACCTCAAGAGATCTCTGGCCGTCTCCTTGCACCTTGGGAGTTGATGAAGTTATGCTAAAAACTTTTGGATTGGTGTTGAGGACACGTGCAAATTTTTAATTTAGTTATCTGCAAAAGGAGAAAGTTTAGCTGCAGATAGATTTATGCCAAGAAAATATGGAAACTCCAATTCTATGTTGCCAGCTTAGTAACTTTGTTACTGTATTTATTCAGAATACAGAGCTCTCTATTGTCTCTTTTTATAAAAAGAGAGTAGTGACAGGTGACGCAAAAGCTTAAAGTGCTTCATGTAGAGGCCTTGGGGAAGTTTGGAAATAAGGCAAAATCCAAAAGTCTGGATTGTGATCCAGTTGCTTAGGGATTAGCCAGGTTAGGGTCATACACGGAGGAGAACAACTGGCTTTCCAGAAGATGTGAGGCAAAATGAGAAGGTTTTGCTGAGTTCAGTATTGGGTCAATTTCTGAAAGCACAAGAGAAAGGATTGGTTTGGCAAGGATAGAAGTTTTGATGGTGTAAATGCAATGACTTAATCAGGAAAACTGCTGAAACACTGGGAATACTGATAATCTGACATAGGAAAAGAGACTGCAGAGGGCATAAAATACAGGGGGGATACCTGACTTACATAATCACATAATACAAACAAATCTAGTTATGTTTTTCACCAGTCTTTGTGCTGGTGAAGTTGACTTAAGGAGATATATTTGGACGACGACAGTGTCGCGCCAATATATGCCCTTAATACGCATTGGATCTGTCATGTTCAAGTTTGCAAAGATAAAAGAACGAAAACAAAATTAAGCAGAGACTACAGAATGACCTAAGATTGACATTTTTAGTTATTTTTGGACTTAAAATTGACCGTTAAGCAACTAGTGTCTCTATTTCTGGTTTACTGTCCCTTGGAATGAAAGTTAAGAAAACTTAATGACTCTCTTCCAAACATAAAAATATGCATGTGCAACATCCAGGCAAGAAGGATCTGTACTCTGCTGCTCTACAAGATTTCACACCTCTGATAGTGACTGCAACAGAACATGAAAAATGATGATGCTAGCTCTTGCTTAAATGCAAAAGAAGATTGTTGCCAGCAAAATAAGAGCATCTTATAGGAATGTTTTTTTTTCTTATTCTTCATCTAACCATTGAGGTTGACACCAATGTCGTAGAGAATGAAGACAGATGATGATGAGCTGCAATGGCTGCTAAAGACATAGTGTGATTTACATACTATCAACTGAGGATTTCTCCTATTCTATATACAATTCTTTGAGAAAGTATATATATTCCTGAAACTTTTTCATGTTTACCACTTTGCATCCAAAAGCCACAATATATTTTCTTGAGATTTAAAGTGACAGACTATCACAAAATTGAGGTGCATAAAAGTGTAAGGAAAATGATGCACAGTTTGAAAAGTTTGTCTTGCATTCAGGTTAAGCCCTCGTCTGGTAAATGCACCAGGTCGATGCTATGAAGCTTACTGGAAATTGCAAGCGCTATAAACAACCGTCCTCCACTCCAAAGCAAGAAGTGTCAAGCCAAATGAGATGGCTGTTAATGATAATTCAATATTTGGAAGCATGGACAACATGGACAGAATGGCTTCGTTCGTTTCCTCCACCGCCATCGCTAAAGCTACAAGCAGACTGTGATTCTAAAACTGTGCAGAAATTCAACATCATCGTTCACAACTTCTCATGTTCACTGATTGACCGGGTAGAAATTCTATCAGAGAAATCCATGTTTGTTTAGGACAATCTCTGCCCTGAATCTAGTCTCAAGTCTCTTGGAGCCTCTCCCAGGTTTTCCTCTGGGATTTTCCTCTATTTAGCTCCACCAAGCTTCCCATCAACTTGAATGAGCTGCTGTGTCCCTACATGATTTGTAGCAAACTTTTAAAGGGCACTTTTTGCTTCTCTTCCCTAAAGGCCAAATTTGAACCAATAATGCAGCTCTGCATGGGAATCTTGTCAGCTTCTCTGATTAATGCTCTGCTCTCCTTCCCCATCAGTTTAGGTAGACGGTCATGTCTTGCTAGGTTTGCGGCTGTGCCATGCTCTTCATTTTTTGTTTTATAGCCTAACCTTACTTCAGTCTTCTCTTAACCTTTCTCCCTTATGTATTCCTTGCTTTTCATGAATTATTTGTTCACTAATGCTCTGTAACAAACCACTACGGCCTTCATAGAGCAGATGAATTAATACTGAGCTGAAACTACACACCCATGGAGCAAATTGCAAAAAGAGCAAAGGTTTGTCTAAAACAAAATCAATCCCTTTCTTTTCACTTTACAGTATTGTACTACCTTGGAAATGAAGGCAGGAGACAACAAATGGGTTGGCGGTTCGAACTCTCACTCCATCTGTGCACAAGAACCAGAGGACATGTAACACATATATTCCTTATCAGAATTCAAATCAGACCTCTATAGAACAAATCCTGCAGTATTCATACCTGTGGAGGTCTTCACACTTCCAAAAATGTTTCATTCTGACACCTGGTTTCAAAAACTGCCATTGTCCGACTCCAATCAATGGAAATCTGTAATCAAGCAGTTGATCGCAACAACAATGTTATGGTTTCACTGAAAACTGGCTCCGTGTGAACGGGGCCTGAACCTGGTCCTGACCAAACCAAGATAACGTGTCTCCATACTCACTCACTTTAAAATCACAAAAACTTTTTCTACTGCAAGTATCTTGGCACATTTGAAATAAGATTGACTGAAAAATAACAGTTTAGCAAGACATAGAGGGTTGTTTTGATTCCTTTATTAGTTAATAATTTGTTTATATTGATGAAACAGTACTTGTTCATTTGGCAGATAAACTAACTTATAGCATGGGAAAGTGTCTTGTTATAAGTCAAATAATCTGCCAATTGAATAAATAATTTTTCATCAATATTGAGGAATTATTTACTCAAAACAAGCCTCTATATATTGCTAAAAAGTTACTTTTAAGTTTTTTTTTCTTATTTGAAGTGTATTTAGATATTTGCAATATAAACTAGACCATCTGAGTTTCATCTATTTATTTCTATTTAAATTCTAGATCTTGGTGTTGAAGTACAACACTGCAAATCAGAGATGGGTGTGTGCTAGTGTGAAGTTTTACTTTAATAGTAAAGTTTAGTTCTTGGTCAATCAATTAATTTTGCTTGACACTAAACTAGGGTTGAGCACTGAACAAATAGCCGTAAAAAAGCTAATAGATAGTGGTATCAGAGAAAAACTGTAAGGAGTGGGAAAAAAAACAAGCAATTTAAAGCATATGAAGAGGAAAGCAAAACAGGAGGTGGAGAAAAAAATGAAAGGGTCAAAGAATAAAGGGGTGATGGAGAGATGAAGAGGAGGAGAGATGGAGGAAAGAGATGTAAGTGTGCTCTGCGGAGGCCTCGGTCGGTGGCAGTCTGTCTCTGATTTCCATTCATTGTTAAGATAGATGAGATCCCAGCCGGACTCATAGCAGACTGCCGCGTTTCTTCCTTTACTCTTTCCTTCTTTACATTTTTTTCCCTTTTTTTGGGACCAGGGTGGTTGGGGGCATTATTTAAAACAGAGCCTTTTTTCCAGTGGTCATTATGCATGCACACCTGATCAGCATGTCAGCCTGGCCTCCCTGCATCGCATGATGGAACGGCCCAATTTACCTCTTTCACCTGCCTTGCATAAAGGCACACTGAGCACATACCAGCAGGCGCGGGCTATAATGTACATCACACACACATACTCACACACACATGCATATGCACATTTAGTGGAGTGGAGGTGGGAGGATGGAGTCAAGTGTTAGCGTGCACTATCATACACCGATGCAAATGCGAAAGCGCACACATACACTATGCTGTTTATTTGCAAAATGTGCATGAAAGTGTGTACTTTTAATATATACAACCACTGGAAGCACACACTCACCTACTGTATTCACACACACAGTACTCCCACACAGTCTCCTAACTGTGTCAGTTGTTACGGAGTCAAACCTGAATTCATTAGCAAGTCAAAACACTATTTTTCTGGTATCTCTTTCTCCTGCGCCGCTCCGAGTGTGGCACCAAAGCAGCAAGGGTTTATTTAGACAATGCACTGCAAGCGATCCATCAATACAGAGCCACACGGACAATCAGTTACGAGTGTTAATTGAGCCAAGAATCAGCACCTTGAAGTCTTAGTCCGTGGTTATCGATCTGAAAGATGTGAACAGCTGTCTGGATTATGCTCCGGAGTTCAGGAACGTCTGTGGCTTGCTCATAAAAAGGAGCAGGAGATGGATATGTGATAATGTGGGCACTGCTTTCTCTGTTGTGGTGAAGAAAGAGCTTATTTAAAACAAACAAAGCTCTGGATTTACAACCCCATCCACATCTCCACCATCATCTACGGTTATGAGACGAGGATCACGACTGAAATGTTGACCTCTCCGATGTCAAGAGGCTGAATCGAGCTCGCAATTCTTTTTTCCCAAAATAGATATTCAAATAATAAAATAAATCGGCTATCTGTGGCATGATTTCTTAATAGTGTTGTGACTGGGGAAAAAAACAGAGGACATCAGTGAAAAAAAGGTTTTTACACCAGATCACAGAGCATCATCCACCCCCAGACTTAATGCCAAGTTTGCAAAATTCAAACAGTCGCACTCCCATTGGAGAGGTACTGACAGGAAGTTAAGTCTTGGTGACTTAACACATCTTTGCACTTTCAAAAGGGCATTCTGGTTTTCTAGATTCCTGCCTTGCATGACCTAAAAGGCTTATGTATACTGCCAAGGAACCAAGCTGTGTTTGAAGTGGAAACAAATTAGACTAAAAGCTGGAAATAAAAGCAAAACACATGACATGACATTTCAAACAACTTGCAAATCTCTTTATTTATTTTAGCTGTATTTAATCCTGAGTTTGAAGATTTTTTTTAACAGAAGAATGATTTGTAGACAGCGGAAGAAAATCGACAATTTTTACTCATTTTAACACAGAACGCATTAAGTAAAACACTCAATATAGAGCTCGCACTTCTTTTTAAGGATATTCTGGATTTTCTGCTAGTAAAATACTGCTATGAAAATTAAACAAGTGCGAAGGCATGTTTTGCTGGAGGTCATGAGATCTCACCTTGAATTAGTGATTAGGACAAGAAAAAGTTTAAATTAGAAATCACAAAGGGTCTCTCGTTCGTTGACTCTCAAGGGTATTCGTTGCCCTGGAGTCATGGAACCTCCATTATCTGAATTTTTTTGTTTCTTTTATGGCAGAATTGTCTGGGAATGGCCTGGCATATATGGGATTTTGATTTCTGAAATAAGCTTTTGCTGTGCAGTGGCTATGCCTGTGAGATAAGGTGAGGAGCTCTGGCATCCAGGGGGAGTTTGGTGGCTAATGAAACCAAAGCAAAACTTAACAAGGAAGAATTCACTTTTCTACACAAAACTACCTACGTCTAAATGTTTTTTTGTTTTTTGCCTAACTTAACAAATATCATAACCACTTTAAAGCAGAGGTTCCTAAACTGTGGGGCGCGCCCCCTAGGGGGGGCACCGTGTCATTGCAGGGGGGGCGCTGGAAGCCGTCTGGATGAAAAAAAAAAAACAAAAAACATGAACACTGTATGCGCTGGGTTTTTACCTTAGAATGGCCAACTCTCTGTAATTCCTATGTCAATTTGATAAAGTAGAGGCTTCCACACTTCCCATATTTGTGTCCTCTGTCACTGTTTAATCCGTTGTTAACATGTTGTAACCTGTTTTTTCGAGCCGCCTTTAAACGCAACATGAGCGCTATGACGCTCGCGCTGGGTTTCCACCTGTGAAGGAGACCTGCTGCTGCTGTGCGGAGCTACGTAGGTTTGTGTTAGAATCACGGCAGCAAACCAGCAAAACGCAAAGAACTTTTCACAGTTTTTCCCTCCAAACTAACCGACTGAGTCGAGTAAAGTTGTTGGATGCAGGTAATGTTAGCTAAAAGATGACTAGCTAATATCAATACAGAACCTTAAGCTTAACAAGGCTACCGATGTTGGTGTCTATTTTCAGCTACGTACATTCATTTTGCCCCCAAAAAAGTTGAACCCCCCCGCCCCGTCACACACGTCGTTTCAACCAGACAGCCATTTGTAATCCATAGGGGGGCGCAGAAAATATTTGGAAACCACTGAAGGGGGCGCAGAAGAAAAAGTTTGGGAACCACTGCTTTAAAGCAAAATTGTATCTTTAATTAACGTATCAAAATTTGTTTGATGGTCTGAAACATGTCGCTACCATAAAAATTGAAAAACAGAGAAACTCTTTAAGAAGATTAAAAAAAACTCAAGAGACTGTACATTACTGTCTTGATTGATATTAATGCAACACTGAGAATATTATTAATTCACAGCATCCTGTAAATGTCAGCAGCTTTGCCTTTTCCTATTTATCAGAAAATCATGACAAAAATGAACATTTAATTATAAAATATTGGGTAAAGGAGAGGCGAAAAAGATTTGGTGCACCTAAACTTTGTTGCATCGTATCAAGGAAAATTGATAAGTGCACCAGTGCAACCAGTGCAACCAGTGTAACCAGTGTAACCAGTGTAACCAGTGTAACCAGTGCAACCAGTGCTAAACGACATCCTGGAGTCCTGTCCTTAACCACAAATGCATGAAAAAGTTATTGTGAGTAATGTTAACATGACTGAAGAATGTCAGCACTTCAAAGAGTTATTTTTCTTTGAATGATTAATACGCCATCAAAATGTCACTGCTAAGATGTTCTGAGAATGGCAGCTTGAGTTTAAAATTTCCACTTGATGGGCATTACCTGACAAGCATGATTTTCCCATCACAAAAATCCTTTTATTTTCCAGTTACTCTTGTGTAAGTATTAGTCATTGCTCTATCAAAGAATGTCACAGATGTCCATAATTACAAAGAAACTTTTTCTTTTTTCTTTATTCTGAGGATGTTGTTGTTGCCGGGGCTCATCTGAAACTTCCATGTGAAACTCAGTTTAAAGGAATCTTTTTAATGGCTCTGATGTCCTTCACCGCAGGAGTCTGAGAGGTCATGCTGTTGATGTGCGGTGTGAATGCGGAATGGTTTGTCTGCAAGACTGCCGCCATTCAAAAAGGAATTTTATTATTAGTACTTTTCATCTTAATTCTCTAAACTCTGACCCACATCTACTCTTCCTGCCCATCTATCATCTATAACAGGGCTTTGCTTTTCTAATTGTAAAGCTGACAGATTTTTGAAGCTTTTTTTGTTTTTTATACTAGGAAATATCTGTCTGCAGTTTTCATACTGACTTTATAAAATGCAAGTTTTGAAATTCTTAGCTAACAAAAAACTGGTATTGGAAATGTTTTTTATCACAAAAGTCCAAAGGCAAGTTTTATTGCTAAGATGTTTAAGATGTTTTACTGAGAGAATAAACAGAGGATTTTTTTTTTTTTTCTGATGACCTAAAACTCAATAGCATTTATGTTTTACAGGCTTTCATTAGAGGAAAGGGACAGGCAGTGCAAAAGTCAAAACTGGAGATCTCTTACACCTTCTGTAATTCATTTTGAGATGCTGAATATCAATGTCTGAACCAAATCCTAACTAATGATGAACAATTCTTATAATATAGGTGTTTAGAGTTAGTCATAGTCTCAGAGTTTCTAACCAGACCTTCTTTGGGGATTTTTTAACCCAGTGTTCAAAATTTCAGTATTCTGAAATTTGAGCCTTTTTGTTATCACTTTTTTTTATTGTGAAATGATGAGGCATCATGCTGAAATCACACATACGTAGACAAATGCTTAACTTTTTTAGTACATTTTCATCCCACATGCTATTTGTGCCATTTTTCCTGGGCAGAACTGGGGGAAGCCGCAACAACTTGAAGGAGAAACAACCTCACACACGGGTTTTATCCAGAGGAGCCACTGTTGAAACCACATAGTAAAGAAAATGGTGGCATGAAGATGGGAAAACTGAATAAAGAGAGAAAAGGTACATAAGAAAGTGAAAAAGGTGGTGGTGGTGGGCGGATTAGAAAATAAAGGAATTGATTAGAAAACTTAAAAAAATAATATTTAAAAGAAGGACAGTTGACAAGATTCCTGTCTTGTCAACTATTGGGGAGTGGAAAACAAAAAAAGGAGCGACAGGATGGAAGGAAGAAGAGGGTAGGAAGGTGAAATTAGAAGAGTCAGAAATAGAGCAAGAAAAGGAGGGATGAAGGAGGTGAAGCAAAAGCCCAGGGGAGTCTCCTCCGTATATTTACGGCATCTGACTCCATCCCAGCTCGGCCAGCTGGAGTGAGCAGGTGGACCAAAGAGGTCAGACCATTAACACTCACACACGTACAGTCACCACTGCGTTAGAGAGCGATGCTGTGGCTTTCCAGGCTGTGAGGTTGCTGATCTCCTCTTCTCCACAGCACAGGCAAGCCCAGGTGTGTGTGATGTCGTGTTACAGGGGTTAAAAAGACATGACCCAACTGTGGCACAGCCTGGAGACGGATGTACTGAGTTTGTGTGGGTCTGTGTCCATTTATCATAGCTGTGCTCCAGGCCAAGCCCTTTGTCCCGGCGTTTCTCACAATGGACCACCCTCACCTTGCTGAGCAGCACTTCGACACCCCCTCTCCTCACACACACACACACACGCATACACCTATACACACGCAAACATGTACTACAGAGAGTCATGCAGCTTCACTCCACTTTATTTACAAGTAATCTGAACAGCTTAAGGTGGTTAAAGATCTGGACTCTGATCAGTTTATGGTTGAGTTTAATATTTGGATTGCAGTTATTCTTTATTATCACTTCAGTTTGACAACCATCATTCCGCCAAAAAGATTCTTGCTAAGCGTTAAAGATGCAAAACTACAAAAAAAACTTTACTAAAAGGTTCAGTGTTGCATTATCTGTATGGTTTTTGACTGAAAATGTAAAATGACAGAAGAATTCTGCATGTGTAAATCTCTATAAGACTTACAGAGCTCTGCTTTGAGCGTCATTATAGCACATTACCATGACTTATGTTTGCTGAGAACTTTTTAGTCTTTTGCTACAGATTTTCTTCCAGTTTTGCTCTGTTCATCTTCCCTTCAACGTAATAAACCAACACACGTTGCCGTGGGGATTGCCTGTTTGGGGTGATGCAAATTATTAGTTTGACACGACAAAATATGAAAAAAAGATGAGTGTTGTGAAAACTTTGATGTGGCACTGTATTTTCCCAGGTCTAAGAGACTAACTGAGCAGATGATGGGCACAACATAAAAATGGATACAGTGCAAAATAAAAAAAAATAAAAAACACATGGCCTGAAGTTCTATTTTCACTCCTCTAAACACTGTTGGCCATGAAAGCACCTACTGTTTCTGTTGCATGTGATCTAAATAGCAGCCACAGCCACCTTTCTGTGTCTGTTCACAGGTAAACCTGTGACAGTGTGGCCAGGGGTGTGAAGCAGCCAGTGAGCCACCCCCTCACCACAATCACCAACCATCTCCCCAACCTCCGGGTAGCAGCGGCGGTGTCAAACATGGTAATTGGCAGCGACATGAGGTGTAAACAGGGTGATGGTGGCGGGGCTGTAATCGCCACGCTGATGGTGTGAGCGGAAGGGAAGAGGGGTGGGAGCGGAGGCAGATTAAGAGCCGCTGCGACAAGGTGCGAGGCAGTCGCACACAAATACAAATTTTCATCAGCAGCTCACATGTGAATGGTAAGTAAACAGATTACTTAAAATTATTATTATTATTTTTTTAAATCAGCAACAAACTGTAAAATCTAATATCTTTATTGTTCTTTATCACCTGGACCACCCCCCAAAATATCACAAAATATATATTATTAGTTACATTTTACTTGCATATTTTGACTTCCTAGGATTAGTAAAAAAAATTCTTCCAGGTCGAACAACTGAAACACCTGAAGTCAAAACATGAAGGCCAGACTAAAGCTCCACATGGAGAACGTAGATGAAGACTGGAACTTCTAAAATAATATTTTTTTGGACGTAAGACTCTTAACACCACACCGCCCACCATAAACTCTTCAGTGTGCCTGAGGAAAATTTGTAGGTAAAATGAAACCTGATGCAAAAACTGCATCTTGCAACATGACAGTGATCCAAAACTTACCAGTAACTATACCAAGTACTGAATGTCGTGAAAGTCCTGAGTGAAAGCCCAGATGTTGGTCTCATTCAGATGATGTGAATCTACATGAAACATGGAGCACATGGAACAGATCCCTTAAACATCTCACAAATGAACAGGATACAGACTGATGACTACAAGAAGCATCTCACTCAAGTCCAAGCTATTTTCCCTTGTTAGAGTGAAACAACCAACTATAGAAACTTGTTTCACCAGGTTTCATCTTGGTGTTCACCTGGAACTTTCTTTTCCAGAGGTAAATAAAAACATTTGGACATTAATATGTTGAAATTTCATGTGAGAGAACTGGATATTTAACGAGGTGCCCTAACTTTTTCAACATGACTATGGAAAGCACAGACACTCACACACACACACACCACCAGGAAAGTGCTGAAGAGCAGGAAACAATCTACATCGATAGTGAATGCATCGGATAAAGTGTGTTTTCATGTGAGGGTGTGTTGTACAGAATTATTCCCACTCGGAGCATACTGTAGATGCTCTGCCTTGCATTAATGCCAAACCAAATTACCCTCCTGTCTGCCCGCTTGCCCTCAGCCAAAGCCATAAGCACACTGAGACATGCACAAAAAACTCGCTGGGTTTGGAAGGAGTAAAACTCTGATGTAAGAATATGCTGGACACACACATACCATACACACGCAGCAACAGTGACTATGACACATTTTGACAGCTTGCAGTGGTCCTGCCCAGCCCCTCCCCTCTAACCTTTTCTTCTTTATCCTTCAGCAGTGTCCCCTTTATGTTTTCTGTCAACACATTTAAACACTCATAGCTAAACTGCTTGTTTTATTTCCAAGCATGTCTCAACTTTTCATGAAACTCTTTAAACGAAGCACAAAGTCATTCCTCATGCACCGAGAACGGAAACCTAATCCTGCCACTTTCTAAAAGTGAAGACTTTTTAATTGCCTCAAAGGTCATTTCCCTCCGTAAGCAGTCAGTGTTCCAGACACACAGAGAGGTAAAGAAGTCATATGTGAAGGCTGAAAGTAATCCTTAAATCTGTATGTTAGTTACACTTTAGTTGCTTCTCACAGACACATGTCCCTGAAAATCAGACACTTGCAGATGCAGACAGAGTTCTGCTAAAGTAGGTAATTAATGCCAAAGGGGAGTGATATTGAGAGTGGATGCTTTTTCATGTCCTTATTAGTTTCATCCAACTTCATTGACCTTTTGCCTTCTGTCATTTCCCCTCCTGCTATCTAATATTTTTGACACTATCTCTGAAACCTTTTAACGTTCACAAATGTTTTTGACTAAAATTGATAGATTCCTTAATTGCTACTATTTATTGCAAAGTGTATGTGCCTCTCAGTATTTTCATTAAATAGTGTGGTATAAAGTGCTTGAAGAGGTATTCATTTCCCTTGAACCTTATCACATTTTGTCTTGTTATAATTTCACACCACTAAATGTTTTACTTTGATTTTCAGTGATAAAGCAACAGGAGATCATGTGTAATAAGGCAGACGGAAAATATTACCTGCTTTTCAAAACCGTTAATTATCATCAACTTTTGCTGGCTTGTCAGCAGCAAGTCTTTTGGTTTTCCAGGTTTGCAGATCTAAAATCTGAAATTCTTGCCAATTCTATTTTCCAAAATAAAAAAAAAATAAAAAAAATAAAAACTCAGACTCAGTCATATTGCTTAGGGAGCATCTGTGGACATATTCTTTTGGTCTTACAAAAGATTCTTCACAGGATTTAAGTTTGGATTTTGCCCAAACCCTTCTAACATTTTATGCTTTGATCTAAACCGTTCCATCGTAACTCCGACCATATGTTTAGTGTTGCCCTGATAGCAAGGAAACCTCCTTCCCAATTTTAAATCTTTTACAAACTCTAGGATTTTCTAAACTGAATTTAGCTTCAACCATCTTTTCACCAAACCTGCTGAAAAACACTCCCACCACATGCTGCCATTTTCTGAAGACATCCTTCCAAGTATCCCTTTTGTATGCCACTCTGGTATAGCAGCCACACTGGAGAGCACGATTAATGCTTGTAATGTTTACTGATGCTGGTATGTGAGTTATGGATCCTTGCAGCTTCTCCAGAGTTACCACTGGTTGAATGTCTGATTAAGGTTTTTCTTGCCAGTTTGCCTGTAAGACATTTGCAGTTTTGTTCATTCTGTTTCCATTTTGCATGAGGAACTAAACTGAGATTCTCAAATGTTAGAAGATTCTTTTAAACCTAACTATGATCTTCTTCATAACCCTGTCCATGTCCTGTCAGCTGTGTTTGTGGGTCTTCATGGTGCTGTTTGTCCATAAATGACAAAACGTTGAGGCCTTCAGAGAACAGCAGGATTTATACTGACATGACTGTTGTGCTCTGTTTACAAATCAGATTCCTTTTGAAGGAAAACGGGGTAAATGCAATGCACAACATGTTTTAATTTAAAAAAAAAATGTATCCACACTTTCCTTCTAATTCTAAATGGGTTTTATTGAACTCACTCTCAACAAAATGCTTTGCAGTTGTAATGTGATGATGCAAAAAGGTTAATAATACGTTTACATGGGATTATACATAATACTACAGTTTGGAATACTATCATGACATTGTAATAAACCGTAAAAATCGCACATATATTGATAAAAATAACACTTCCTCAGAAGCATAATAAAAGGTGAGATTATTTGGTTCTGTAGCCTTTTGGTTTCTCTCTGATCACATGGCAACTGTTTTACTGATGGCAGATCCACCACAGTGTTTTGGTATTATTATTATTATTATTATTATTATTATTATTATTATTATTATTATTATTTGTCAGACATTCAAACAAAAAGGACATATGATTAGAACCTTTTCTAAAAGACAGTCATTACCAAGGTGTTGCACTGCAGCTTTCTTGACATTTAAAAAGAGTAAGAAACTGAGAAAAGCAAAGATAATGTTCTCTCAGAATCATGTGGGGCAACAAAGATGACAAAATAGACCCAGAGTATCTGGTCAGTTTATGGCCTTACATGCCCTGTGCCGCCACCACCACCAGTGGGAGAGTTAATGGATAACAGCGAGTTTAAATTATATGGTTAAACTTTTCCAGCTTTAATGGGGCCTGTAGAAAATGTCCCTGTGTAAACTGAGTTTAATATTAAATTTATTAGCAAGTGGAAGCAAAAAGGGTGTTGTATGCTTGGTTTTTATATTTCTGTTTAATTTTTTATTGTCATTTTTATATATTTTTAGTTCTTGCAGCAGCAGCCTGTGTTTTGGGCAACTGCCTAAATGGCTGCAGCAAAGAGTCAGCTGTGAGTCCACTTACCACATCTGTATTTGACAGATGTGTCGCAATATACATATTTTGGATTAAGAACCGATAAATTAAATCAGCAGTGAACACGATAAAGTTTCACTTATCATATTTCCATCACATCAGAATCTCACTGTCAGCAAAAGCAGGAAGACTGCATGTTATTGTGATTATCATGTCACATCTGTCATTCTGTCACAAGCCTCCTGTACGAGTTTAGGATCGGTACACGTAGTTTACCATCAGGCTGCGAAAGTACTAGACGGAAAAATAAATTCCTGTCATTAACGCTATAGTGAATCAAAATCTATTGAGTTGGAATAATTTTGTTAAATTCAAAGATGTTTGTCTTACTTAAAAGATCCTGCATGGCTAAGCTCCTCTCTTCTGCTTTCATGTGACAGAAAGCATCTACTGACAGTCAGTAGAACAGACTGTGCAGTTTCAATTTGAAGAACTGTTTTTTGTCAAGCAGCTTTTCGGTGAGACATACTTGTACCTGGAATACTTTCCATTGGAGCTCAGGGAGCATAACGCTTTGCTTTTAAAATAAATTTACACTTAAGGTTGAGGGATGGTCATGTGCGATTTGCTCTGAAATTGTACTATACACTATATATATTTTAATACATGTTCATTGTATCTTAATGTATTGGTATAGTAAATAAAGTATATTAATTATTGCAGTGCTTGTGTCACCTGCTCCAGAGACTATGGCTGAAAATTAGACTATTTCGTTTAGCTGCCTTTTTTACATAAATGTAAATAGACAATAAAACCTAATCTACCTGTTCAGAGTACAGTGATGACCGGTGTGCATCTCTGGTGGCCAGTATATGAAGGATGTGGCACAAATTCTCTTGACCATTTTGTCAATGTCAAGCTTGCATTTGAACTGAGAAAGCAATAGTGCCAAAAAGAAAACTTTTGTATTAACACAACAAATTTGAGAAAAGCCAAATTTGTCTTGAATAACTTCAAAAGACAAAACGCTTTCCTTTTTCGTTGTTATTTATTTGTTCATTTTCTTGGCCTTGTGATGTATTTTATTTTGCCAGATTCTTGTGGGACTCCAGCAGGATGGCACGTCAGCTAACACAGATGGACTATTCCTGTCCTGCTTGAGACTAAAACTACACAGAGCCATGTTAACATCATAGGAGGAGGCATTGTGCATCCTCTGTAACATCTTTCACTGTATTACTTAGCATACTGAACCCTCCTCCATGTAGCACTGGTCCCTGACCTTTTCAAATGAGCCTCTTTCATCCCAGCTAGCCTCTGCAGTCTCCACCAGAGACACACATTTGTGTTTTCCATTGTAAAGATTGTCTTTTTGTTGTAGAATTGAAATATCAGTTGCCCAAATGTACTTTATTTTTTAAAGCATGTTGAAAAAATTGTCAGTGACCTTATTCAGACCTGTCTTTAACATCTGAGCAGGTGTGTTCCACCTGATGTTAAAATGTTTCCCTCAGAATGTTTTTGTGTTGAATGTGTGTTACCCAGTGTGTTTTCAGCTGTCTTCCTTATTTCTAGCTGCACAAAGTAAAAAGCAATGTTGGACATTTTGTTCCAACATTGTAGATTTAGATTTAAAATTAATTTCAATCAACAAAGGAATTGGTTTTTGATAGGAAATGTGAGAGACACAAAATTAAAGAGTCATGTAAGTACTACTTTTGTAAAATAAATATGTTTTATTAAATAATGGTAATTCAAAAAGTGTTTATACCTTTCACCCATAATAAAATGAAAAAATATTATTGACATCACAACAATCAAATTATGCATATGCATTTTTTTAAACCAATATTTTATGATTTATCTTTGGTGAGCAGCTGGAAGTCATAGGACTTGGAAGGACACGTTGCAGCCACCAGACTCTGGCTGACTTGGAGCAATGCTTACTTATCAACAGTTGTTTTTGTTGTTGTTATTTTTGTCTATTTGTTTTCACTTCCCCGACCTGTGGCTCTGGTCTTGGTTCCTAAACCAAGGAAGAAAACCACTTTGACTGGAGCAAGATAAGCAAAATTCAAAACATAGTTAGCACAATGTCTAAAACTCTGAACTTTAGTTTCATTTTTGAACAACATGAAAAATGGCCACTCTTCAACAATAATAAATTGTTCAATTTGATTAACACCACAAACTCATCGTTTCTTATCTTCTTTCAATTTATTTTAATATCAACTGTCAACAAGTTTTATTATTATAAAGTTTATTTGATAGGGACAGACACACATCGACATAGACAAACTGAATAAAACAGCAGTCCCATGTTTGCATCATGGTGCAACAGCAACAGCTAATTCGCAGCAGTTGTCCCTAGATGGGCTTTTAAAAAGTAAATCTAAAAATTGAAGTGCTAATCAATTTCAAATAGCACATCTTAATGTATACAAACAGAAAAATGTAAAACATCAAAAATGGGTACAGTTCTGTTTTTGACATAACCAGAGTTTTAGAGAAATGCCTCATAAACAGTCATTCTCACAGCTGATTATTTTCCACTGATTTTATTTATTTATTACTATTTCTGACTCAATCATTTAAATTTTGTCATAAAATCCTCAACTTTTTGTTCAAGTGTTTTTGTTTTTTGTTGGTTTTTTTTTACTGAGGCTCAAGATGAACTGTACAACTCATGAGCCAACAGATGGAGTAATAATGTGGTGAAAGTAAAACATTGGGTCAGAAGTGGCACAGCATTCCAACAAAAATGAACAGAATTTAAATAAATCTATGTATCACAAGACATAATCCTCCTTGTTGGGTGGCAGTTAGCACACAGTTAGCATTGTCATTGTATCAAACAGCTGACAAAAGCAAGAAAAAAGAAGTCATAACTAAAAAGTTCCCTGTTGTATAGATTAGACAGAGAGCAGCATTGGATAAACGCACCTTTGTTCTGTATGAAGTTGTCCCTGACACCCAGAGGCCTCATCATCTACCATGATCCCGACCGTGATGCATCGACCTGAGCCCGAGGCTCAAGTCAATAAATCCATCCTTCCTCCTCTGACTCCGCTTCATCCTTCTTTTTCTTCTCACTCTCCAGTGACCGGGGAGGTGAAAGGTTTGCTGAAAAAGAGGAATGAACACAGTGACACTCTATCATGGCAAGGTCGTACCGTGTCCAAAACTCTGGGACATGAGAGCCAACACAGAGAGAGGCTGTAGGGAACAAAAATGGGAAAGGAGGAGAACAAACTGATCAAGATCAAATGTGGTGTATTATGGTGTTGTGTAACAGATTTAAAAAAAATTGTGCTTTTCAAAAATGTACTAAAACAATTTATTTGTTCAGCTGCACATTTACATGCCTAAGAAAAATACAAAATAGTGAGTAACATTTTCTAAAACCAGTCTCAAATTCTAATGTCTTCATGAATGTTTCACAATTTCCGCCCTGAGTATATTAAGTGTTATTTAATGCATTTGTTCAAAATTTCAGAGATAATGATGCTGTTCTGCCACAGAAAGGTACA
This sequence comes from Poecilia latipinna, assembly GCF_001443285.1. NCBI lineage: Eukaryota > Metazoa > Chordata > Actinopteri > Cyprinodontiformes > Poeciliidae > Poecilia > Poecilia latipinna. The sequence continues at coordinate 407,965 of NW_015112639.1, read as the reverse complement.
GTTTTAAGCTTTTGCTCCATTTTGAGTACTTGAAATTCAGGCATAATGATAAATATCAAAATGTCTGTAAAATCATCCAAAATGCATGAAAAAAACAGGGAAACTTGAAATAAATAGAATAGATTTTCTACATTGTGCAGAATCCTGGTGTTTGAAATGAATAAGAAAAAAATATTTACAAATTTCCACTGAGTAGTCAATTATCTGCTGCATAAACTGCATCGCAGATATGAGGACCTTCTGCAACAACGAATTGTGATTCACAAAATGACATGCACACAGAGTCTCACACAGCCTGGACATAAGGATGGGGGCTTAGCCAACTTCTGCGAGTCGTCCCGACTTAACTTGAGCCCCAGACCAGGTCTTAATATTCCGCTGGAGTGGTGGAGCTGCTCTTCTGCACGACCAATCCCATCGTCAAGTCAAATTTGCATTAGCAAATGGGAAAGCAGCGACGGCCTGTTTGTTAATCTGATCTTTGTTTACCCAACACTCTTGTAATCCACTTTTAATTAAATAGCCACCCAAATATGTGCGAGCAGCAGTTTGACTTTGTCTGTGCCCACACTGCCAGACTGAAGAAAGAAAGAAAGAAAGAAAGAAAGAAAGAAAGAAAGAAAGAAAGAAAGAAAGAAAGAAAGAAAAAAGAAAGAAAGAGATTTCTGTCTCTAAACTCTGTAGTGAGGGTCTTGACAGAAGCAGTTTTGTACATTGCACACATTTTTTTTTTTAGTTACACAATGAATTATTTTCCTTTTTCAATGCCACATGCACACATACTGTACGTATGCATCGTGCAGGATTTATACAGGTCACTTCTGGAGATTCAGCTTATCCCATTGTCTGGTCAAATATCTAATTCTAACCTCACAATAGATTTGTATATCCCATCTGTCATAAACCATTGGCTGTGTAGTGTGAATAAATCAAATAACAGACACACACATGCATGCCAACAGACTTTCAAAAACACTCACTGGTCATATCAACCACCCACCAACCATCTCTCTCTCTCTCACACACACACACACACACACACAGAGTACACAATGTGGAAGCATAATGTCCTTTATCTATTTATAGTTAATGCCATCCGAGGCCTGATAATGCAAGCAGATACCTGGTAGGCAATTACATCTTCCTGAATCCGTCTGCAATAAAAATGCAATGCCGATAGAAAACGAGGGGGTAAATAACACAGCAGAGTGAATGAAGATGGCCTGGCGTGCACTATACATCCCCAATAAGTCAGCCTCTACTGACACAATACACATTGTCATTCAGATGCACCCTCACTGCTGTTTTTACATGGAAAAAGAAAACAGAGGAAGGGACATTGTGTCTATCTGTGAACTAAAGGTGACATCACATTGTCCTCATCTCTGAAGTGTATTCAAGAAACTTACTTTTTGGATATTTATGTATGTTTTTTTACTGGTTTCTATTCGTTAAAGCAATATGTCTGGCGCAGAGGTTCTGTGAATTACATAACACATCTTTGCATGTACAGATTTAGGCCGTGGAAAATTAAACACATTTACTTTTTGCAGTTTATATCACAAGATGATTTCAATCATCTTTGAAATCAGAGATGATTGGCATCATTGTTAACAGTACATTTTATTTGTTTGGACTGTGGACCGTTTGTGGCCCTCAGTTGAGGTTGAAGGACATGTTTTTCAAATCTGAAGGAATTTCAAAAGATAACCCATTGATAAACATAAAGTATAATTCAGCTTTTTGTGTCTTTGATTAACACAATTTTACATTTATTTTTATTCCAACCTCATGCAACAAACTGTAACTAACTCTTGTGTAAACTTTCATAAAATCTGGAAAATTTAGCAAGCAATTTTTAAGACAAAAATATAGCTGTAATTATGTACAGAGCTAGGATTCAAACTGCAACAGGGAGTGATGTTTTTTGAGAAGTGACATGATTCTAGGTTTCTAGGAATAGAACATAGTGAAGTTTCAATCAACAGAGCCCTCAAAAGGACTGATCCACAAGGGCAAAGGAATGAATTAGTTTTTACTCTTTCTCAGATCTTGAGAATGAGTGGCTCCTAGGAACCAGAAGTCATCCACAGTAGACACAGTTTTATTGAAGGTCCTGGTGTTCTCTTGAAGCCGTCTTCATTGTTTTGAGTCCGTCAAGCTCCATCTGGTTCTGACCACACCAGTTGACCATTTTTATTTTTTTTTAACCAAGATAGTCTGTGATCCCTTTTGGAATCCATGTAATGGTGAAATGTTGTAACTTCCTTCAAGACATTCCTGTCTAAACATCAAGATGTGAGCATCTCTGCGTCTTTGTTTCCCTTCCTTCATTTGCATCTACGGTAACATGTCTCTTTTTGTTGAATGCAGTTCTGCCTTGTGTTTGTGCACTTTACTGGATAATTACTGAACACTGCAACTTGGAAAAAGGAAAGCAGATGGATGTAGAACTGACCCCTGGGCATATGTACAACCACAAAGCAATTCTCTGAATATTTGTGGACTTACGTCTTTTGTTGAAACTTCTACACCCACCTTGCTGGGCTCCTTTAATTCTTGCAATTAACTGAAAGAAGTCTGTAAGAAGTATTTGGCTTTCCTGGACCGTGACTATTATCCAATGTCTCATTTTTCTCATAAGGCTACAGTCATAAAGGAGGAGCGGGGCACTAATACACCCACTGTTCCGGGGAGAGAGTATTAAGGGGAGATTTAATAGAGGCGTGAGTATGGACAGACTCATTATCTTTCTATTAGCCCTGTCTCTGCCAGCAGGGTTATACTGACTTCTATTAGGTTAGCGGTCAGATACACACAGTCACACGCACCCATTTACAAAAGAAACTGCTAATACAGGCTAATTTAGTGTACGACTGTAATAGTACAAGCAAATGAGTGTCCTCTTAAGAATGTGATTTACGAGGTTAGTATAGGAGTTATTTTGTGTGAGTGAGGAAAGTTCCAGAAGAAGTGCCAAGAAATTACAGACATGAAAACTCTTAGTAAACGATTGTTGTTGGCTTTTGCATCTGCCTGATTTTATTTTTTTTATTTTTTTTTACCAGTTTTTGTTATCTTTAGATTAAATAGATAGCAGTGGGTTCATAGTGGAGTCCTAAACTTTCTGGAAAAGTACACCCATCCATTTGGTCATCCACCAATCTGTCCATCATCCTTCCATCTGTCAATCTATCATTTATTCATTCATCTATCTTTTCATCCAACAAACCATTTATCAATGTTCCAAGGTTCTTCAGAATTATCCTGCACTTGGCTTAATTCAATCAACTCTTAAAAAAACATAGACACGTTTGTCACACGTGTACATGTGGCCAAAACACCTTCATCCATATGTTTGCTGGGGTACATTTGACACAGAAGCAACACTGAAAACTGCCACTAAAAGTGACACCATGCCAACTTGAAAAAATATATATATTGGTATAATCCTGATCTCTGATTTCTTTTTGATTGGTGTTTCATGGACTCCACGAAAATGCCACTAAATTTTGCCACAGAAACTTTAGGTGACTTTGAGAAATGAGTGGATGAAAGGAGATTTTTTTTTTTTTTTTTTTACATGTGAGCACGCATCAACAAAAGAATGCCTTCATCAGATGGAAAATTAAAGTCTTGAAAATACTTTGCCACATTGTAAATAAATAAATCTCTAATTTAAATTATAGATATTTTTGTATGATTTTATACAGATTTTACCTTACAGGTACAGTTAAATCTACTTGTACGGTAAAATGTTGCCTTATTTAAACTTCTGGGAACCACAGCTGCCAGTATTTTATTGTAAATTAGAGATATTTTTGTTTTGTTTTGTTTTTTACAATGCAGAATTAAATCAGAAAATTTGTTTTGAGAGATGTGGATAAGACATGTCATGCTCTGAGGGATGTATATGAATATATGTGTGTGTGTGTGTGTGTGTGTGTGTGTGTGTGTGTGTGTGTGTGTGTGTGTGTTCGCTGTTCATTAATAGGAGGGGGAGCGCTATCCTAACACAGACATGTTACATGTTACAAGGCACTAAAGTCTTCAAGCTTTCACAGTAAATTCCTTCTTATATGTCACGAATGCACCCTTATCGCCTCTCTAATTGAATCGTAAATACGTGTATGCATATTACCCATTAATAAATAAAGACAACATTTTTTATTAATGAAATGGAAAATGTGCTACGGTGAGACATCAATCATTTAACATAAAAACCATGTGTATTAGTGGGGCGGGTGATGCTGTGCAGAGGGGGATAAATTTAGACCTGTTAAACAGGGAGCACTATGAGTTTTTACGTAAGCAATTATGTGGGCCTTCGGTGTTAATTTATGTGTGATCGGTGAAAAAAGAGGCACAGTGTTGTGTGAGTGGCTGTAATAATAGGATGGAAATAACAGAAAAGAAGAGAAAAGAGGACGGTGGATTGAGAGATAAAAGGGAAATAAGGAGATGGAGTGGCAAGTGGAGCAGGATGGAAGGGATACATTAGTGAGGGGAGAGACATGTGGGAAGATTGTGTGAACAACAGGCATATTAATGAGGCAATATGAATCACACTGATTACAGCAGCAATTAAAGATCGGTCGCCTTGCAGCATGTGGCAGAAGGAGGGATGAAGGACAAGGAGGAAGGGAGGGAGGAGATCGTGCTTAAGTGAGATCTTAAAACCAGGTCTTCATTGTACTCTTTGTTATCCTATTCAATCTGCCTCAGTTTAGGGTTAAATTGCTTGCGTGCATTCTGAAGCATATCAATCAATGCAATACTTTTGAGAATTGTTTAAAACAGTATGTCCTTTCCAGGAAACTTGGCATTCTTTGTCTTCAGTCATATTCCTCAGCTCAGCAGTCAACTGGATTCTTAAAAAAACACTCCAACCTTCATTTAGGGTTAATACTGATATATTGGTGAGTGAAGAAAAGCTTTACATGTCTGCTCCTGCGCTAATAGTGCATTCTTTAATATTTTTTTCTTCACAGGTAGGGATTTCCAGAAGTTTTGACTCTTATTTTTCCCAATCAAATGTGTTGCAATATCTTCCTTAAAGGCTTTTTACTGTAAAGATGCCACATGTTGTCCTTATATCTAACTGTATGTGACGTGGTTTGTCTTTGTTAGCTTTAAATGCAACTGTTCTCTATTAATTCACACATTACAGAAACATCTTTAGCCTTCCACATAGTGTTAATGGTTAAATACATGAGAAAATAAAAGACAGCGGCTTATAATTATATTCCTTGCCAGGTCTCATCTTTCTTCTGAATATTCACTTTTTGTCCTTTTTATTTAGTCACAATCACACATCAGATTTATCTTCAAGGTCTCTAATTTGAATTTAGCTAAAAACTGACTAACATTTTATAAGCAGTGATATAAAGCCTGTTCCACACAGAACACATTTCTACTGTCCATCTTTGTGAAAGGCAGGAAGTTTCACTCTGTTTTGTGTATTTGTGTGCAACTTGCAGATGTTCCTGGGTCATGCACTGGCCAAGGCCTTTCCAAGCTCAGCTGCAGTATGGCAGGATTCTGATTTTCTGCATACATATGCACAAAAATACACAGATTCAAGAGCGGATAGAGAAGAAAATGCCTGTTTGTGCATTTGTGTGGGTGCACATGTAGTTGTGCACAGCCAATGTGTATTCAAAAGTGAATAGGACTGTGTGTGTGTGTGTGTGTGTAGGTTTTAAACAGGATGTATGCAGTGATCTAATTAGGCAGTAACTTGGCCAGCCTTGACCCTACTAACCAAAAGTGAGACCCTGCCTGGCCCCAGATCACACAGAGGGTTCCCTGTCTGGACATAGGAAGCACACACACACACACACACACACACACACACACACACACACACACACGCACGCACATGCACACACACACACACACAGTATGTCTTTCTATCTTAACAGGGACTTTGCATTGACTTCCATTAATTTTTCACCCATTTCTAGAGCCTAATTCTGACCATTACCCTAAGCATAACATTACCAGGACATGCGTCACCACAAATCTACCCTACACTCAATTCACACCTTGGTGCTAAACCTAACCCTTACCCTGGAAACAGTACGAGCCCCGGGCTTTGGCCCTCATAAGAAGCAGTCGGTCCTCACAATGTAGCACTTGTTGGAAAATGGTCCTTACACTGTCAAATACAAGACCACACACACACATACCCCCCCACCAAGAACTTTGTATTGACTTCCTTCATTTTTCATTAATTTCTGTAGCCGAAGACAAAAACGACGCTTCGTGCTAGGGACCAGGCATAAGGAGGCACACAGTCACAGACAGACGTGTAGGTGGGAATTACAAAGACTTAGACATTCTGTGGACTTATGGCTAAGGAATATAATGTTTCTGAGGATGGAAGGGGTTTGCTTGTGCCTATCTTCAGTGATCAGTCCATCACAGAGCAACACAGAGACACACACAAGTCAAACAACCATACACTCACACCTAAGGACAATTTAGAGACCAAATAACCTACCAGTCATGTTTTTGGGCTGTGGGAGGAAGCCAGAGTACCCAGAGAGATCGCAGCTGTCAAACCAGGACATTCTTTCTGCAAGGCTACGATGCTTCCACCTGCACAAAAATCCTATCACTAAAGTTATTTCAACCAAATGTAGAAACACTAATTATAGGGCATTTTACTTTTCCTTAGTGAGAAAATGCATCTTTTGTTCAATGAAGTAAATTAGGACAGTTTTTGGTCTTTAGCTATAATGGATTACTTTCTTTCCCAGAGGTAAATTAATAAGATTAGACATTATCTTATTATTTTATTTTAAAGAACAAAAAATTAATGTGGTTTTTACATCTATATTTTTTGCACAGCTTTGCCAGACTACCTTCAGCAAGTATCAGAATAAAAAATTATACAGTGATACATTTTCAAAGCAGGCTGTCTTTTTTTAAATTTTTTATCACCACTGGTGTTTTACCTGGTCCGGACACACAAATGCATAGACACAAACATATTGAAACTACTGTGTGCAGTATAACCTTCAGGTCAGAACTCACTGGTCTCAAAAAAACATTTCTCAACATGACAGAAACAGATGTAAAGAGGAATTATTGTTTCAGTTTGGATTTTCTTTGGATGCTACAGTGCCCTGTGGCACTACACCACACTACTTTTCTATGTTCCCTTTCATCCTGGGAACACACTTGCAGAATACACAAAAAGGTGAAACCAGAGAAAAACATGTTTAATGTTTTCACTCGAAATGTCTGAAAGTGGGGGTTATTAAATTTTACACTGTTTTTTTTTTTTTTGTTTTTTTTTATCTCCCCATCTTGTTTTTATTACAAAAACGGTTCTGTATGTGTTTCTGCAGTGAAAGTATTAGGGACAGTTTTATTGAGATGTTTGAATATGCGTACTCTTTTTGTTCAAATGTAATGTCAGAAGAAAAGCTGTTTTTAAAAGACACAGGAAAAAAAGACGTTTCCTGGTTTATCTTTCCACATAAGTTTTCTGTCTTCTGTAGATCTTTTTCATAGATTTATGTCCTCTTCTTGCTCTGTTTTATAATATGCTTATTCAAAAATAACCTGAATTTCTGTGTGGAATAACAAGTCACATTACCAGCAATGAACTCCAAGATAAGAAAATAACTGGGTCATAGACAGAATGTTATTTGCATTAAAATTGACTTCCAGTGTAACGTTAGGGCCAATACCTTTGCCTTTTCTTTGTTTGTTTGTTTTTAATCCAAAATACTGATACTTTAGGTTAGTTTGGTACATTAAACCTTTTAGATCGGACGACTCATTTGCCTCTTTTGAGCTCTGGATTAAAATCTTTTGAGATGTGGTGAGACGGGGATTGGCAAGAAATTTGACGAAGCAAATCCAGCTTTTTTTTAGATTCATGTACATTGTGGTTCAAAGAGATTTACAGAAGTAAAACAAAAACAGACAGTTAAAAAAAATAGACACAAGAAATACATAACACATGTATAATGAAAATCCATTCAACCAAATGAGCTCACCATCCACCTTATCAGATAGACTTTGTGTATTGGATGTTCACACAAGCAGTAAACATGCCGGTTAAATGGCAGCGGCTAGACGCTGCCGTATCTAGACTTGGTGAAAACTACTAGCTAATGTTCAAACCAAACATCAGAATGGGTAAGAGGAACTTTGATGGTTTCTTGTGCCAGACAGAGGAGTCTGGGCATTTCAGAAGCATCTGATCTCCTGGGATTTTTACAGTGGATGTTATTTCAGGTTTACAGAGAACTCTCTGGAAATAATTCTCTGTTTCATTTGTACTACAGGGTTAAGGCCTTCTAAAAGCAAACATCCCTCTAACCGGGTACGAGAAAGGTCCAATTAATGAAGTGGCCAGTGAGTATATAAAGATAAAATGCTGAGGTGGAGTGCTTGGGAAATGAAATATAACAGCCTGTCATGGATTGCATCTAAGCTGTGCTTTATGCCTGCAAACTAACACACAAATATTGTGCTGTTGATTGCAGTTTGGTATATTGTGCAGATCTACCTGAGAACATTCAGCGAACAGCATGACTGCAAAGCTGTCTGCAGAAATAACGGACTTCTGTAATAAATGCCTATTAAACGTTGTGCTCCCGCAAAGCATTTTGCAATATTCTGTGTTTCTTATTTGAACATCTTTCATCGCAGTGTCCTCAAGGCTAACGGCTCCAAATATATTTTTACAGCCATCTGCGCCAGTTGGTTATTCTTAATCGCTGCACTGTGTGTTGTAGTGCGTGTGTGTGTGTACTTTTCTCTGTGTGTTTGTGATTTCACCCGCGCTACGTACTGCTATGGATAAAGCGACTCATCAGCTACAGTTGGCTCAGGCGCTTGCCTCTGTGGTATACACCACAATGCCAACATAAATGGCAGCGGAGGAGTCTAAATGTCAGTCATGCACACAGACACACACATCCAGAGTTTTGAGGGATAAGACTTAATGCGGTAGCATGGGCCCGTTGGCACGGACTGCTAGCCAGTCTGGTATGTGGTCTAGGGTGAGTGGGGAGGTGCTGGCTGGGCTGACACCACCAGACGTGACATACTGCGCTCTCCTCTCTCCTTTACTGTCTGTTTGAGATGTGCTTTCATCCATGTCCACAGGCTGCCTTGTAATAACTGTGAATTACTTACGTGATGATTTAAGTTGTATGGAAAATTTTCCACAAAAGGAACTTGAACACACAGTGGTGACTCACAAAAGGTTTCAGATTTTCTTAAAACTCCACAAAAGATGCTTCCTGAATAAATTTAAAGTAGCAATTTTAAGTATCTTTAACCTGGATGGTAAGTTCCTAAATGGTGTCTATGCCTAATGAATCCTTTTTAATATTTCTAGGAACATTGTTCTTAGATATGAATGATATCAAGTTTGAAGCTTTGGTTAATAACACCTTGAAATCAAGGCAGGATAAACTGCCTTTAAAAGTAAGAATACATGATAATCAAGCTCTTGAAACATTGTTTTCAAATAGACAGAAATCAAAAGGGTAAACTGTCAGAAGGAATATTTTAGATTAGGATTGTTTCTCAGAAAACACTAATACAAATATTTTATACAAACAAACAATAAACTGCAATAAAGGTTGTGGCTGAAGAAGTTGGCATTTCATAGAGAGCTGTATCCAACCACAATTATGGGAAATTTATCGGAAGGAAAAATGCTACAAAGAAATGTGTTCAAGAAACAAGAACATTAGATCATGTTTAAGTGAAGTCCATTCAAGAGTCCAATGGACTTTCACAACAAATGATGGACTCAGTGGTAAAAGACACACTGCACAGAAGTATCCAGAGCAAACATTTATAGACAGAGGGAGAAAGACAGACACAGAGAGAGAGTTCAATTTATAAATTGAAATAGTGAAATAAATGAACTAGTCTGTAATATTACACGTCATTGATATAAAGATAGAATACAGGGCCTTTTAAAGGAGGATTTTAAAGAGAATTGTGACAAAGAGTAAACCTCGCGTTTTTAGAGGTTTAACTTACACAATGCCTACAATAGTGAGCTTAGTTTCTTAGCCTGAAACAAATTGGTTGAATCAAAGCAGCCAAAAAGCCAATGATCCTTGTGGCTGTCATTGAATGACAAAACTCATTGAATTCTCTTTGCCTTGCATGAAGACCCCTGTTTTTCAGATAAAGTAAGTGTTTTAGAGAATGGCGGCATCTGGCAAAAGCGAACATTACCCACCATTTTAATGCATGTGCCTGTTTATCCAAGGTCTTTTCTGCCCCTACATTCAAGATTAGCCTGGTGGGCCATGCAAGATGCCAGACTCAGCTGGTTTGGCGGGTCTCCCAGCTTGGCCAACAGATGACAAACGGTTCCACCAATTGACTAGAGACAGAGGAGGGAGAGAAATGAATGCGTAGTTCGACATATGAAAGGGAAGCAGAACAGAGCAGCAGAGGTAAGCAAGAGAGCAGCACAGAGATAACAGGTGTACTTGATATATACAGGATTTTGTCAAAGTATTTACACCTCATTAAACCTTTCCACATTTAATCATGTTACAACCGCAAACATCAATGGATTTTATTTGGATTTTATGTGATGTAGTAGAATAACACAAAGTAGCACAAATGTCCAAATCAAAGGACAAGATTCCTGTTTTTCAAACTTTCATGACATGCATTTATGCTTCCTTCCACTGAATCAATACTTTGTAGAGTTTTTCACCACAATTACAGCTGGAAGTCTTTTGAGCTATGATGCAACAGCTTTGCACATCTGCAGACTGACCTTGCAAAGATAAGTGGGATAGATGGAAGATGCACGGTTACATGATAAAGCTACGATCATCATGTCTTCTTCTGCCATCTTCCTTTTTTTTGGTCAAAATATGGCTTTTATTTGTAGTGGTCACACTGAAGATCACATTTGGACAATGTCGAACCGTACAGAACTGAGGTCTACTGGTAGACCTCACACACAAATTCCTAATCAATCTTCAGCCGTGAACGATGGTTTTATCTGATGCATAGATAAAATAACTGAGGAGAAATAATAGCCATTTTACTGCATTTAATATGACTGGTGTCAAAGTATGTGAAATTTTAATGTTTTGACAGTAAGCTTTATTAAAACATGTCATTTCTTCTCTCACACCATTTCCATTCTACATCATATTTGTTTTAACATTGCAATATGTGTTGTAAATCTTGCTCAGACATCTCCGGAGCCCTAAGCGTTTTCTGTCACTGTGGACCAACGTTTAAACCTTTAAAAGTGCAGCCATATGGGCACTGTCCTTGCTGAAAGAAAAAAAAAATCTGAATTATTTGGCCGTTTGGGTTTGAGGGCACAACATTTCAGCTTCCAGAGCGGGAAATTAGGGACTAACTTATTCTGACACCAGAGGAAGCATTTGTTTCAGAGTCACCCTGTTGAGGTGGAGGGATTTGGACCCCGGGGAGGCATTAATGCCATCGCCTTCAAATTTCACCTCTCGCCTCACTGCCCATGAGGCTCACTGCCTAAAAATGACAGCCCAGTTAAATCCAAGCCAATAATATAAACAAGTAAATGACAAAACAGTGAAACAGGCCTTGTGATTATTATTCATTAGTTTAAGCGACAAATAGAAAAGATTATTCGAAGGCAGAAACTTTATGTTAGGAATGCTTTTCAGTTGTCTTTGAAAAGAATCAGACACAACTGATTTTTTCTCGTCTTGTTGCTCTAAGTCGTTTGCATCTGCCAGTATGGAAATGTATAAAAAGTCATTATATCGATGGTGGCTGTGCAGACAGGCCTCCACAAGGCACCTCATGAAAGTCTAGAGCTGTGCCATATTTAGGAAGTGCAATGCAACCAACTGAACCCAGCATTTGTTCTGCAAATAAGCAATCCATAAAAGCCTAAAACAATCACTGTCCAGAGGTAGAAGCAGGTGATCACTTTTCCAAAGCCTGTTGCTTTTCTGCTGGCTCTGTCTCTGTGCCACATCACAGGTATAGGTTATTAGTAACTAACCTTTAGTTAGTTACTTTTATTAACTTTTTTTAAACGTACGCTTGGGAAAAGTTTTCATGCATCATGTTTTTTATTCTACTTCGAAGTAACATTACTCAAACTCGTATCATTTCTGGAGGTCAAATGAAAATACTGTATACATTGTCAAAGATTTATTATTATTATTATTATTATTATTATTATTATTATTATTAAAATGCCAGAACAATGCATATATAACTTAATATTGTTTTGTCCTACTATACGGTTTTCTAAATGTTAAACCAGAGGTTATGATCAGTACTCAGTAAAGCCAGTTCCTTGACAAGTTCCAGTTTGTTCTTGCTTTGCACCAACTCTGGTATTATTCACTTCAGTTTTGTAAACTTGAACATTTTGAACACAATGCAGTAAAACAAAGTCTTCTCTCTACCTTTCTGACATTGTGACTGGTCTCACCTGCTTTTGTGTTAACACTTAAAAACTTACAGGCTTCACCTTTTGATGTTTTGATTCCAATGGGGAAAATTTAAAAACTCAACAAACACGATTTCATTTCAAATCTTTCATAGAACGGATCATTTTAATTCCATCACACCGAGTTCCCCTAGAAGTGGCCCAAGCTGAATGTGTGTGTGCATACCTCCACATCCTTTTACTTTAATTCTTCCCTCTTCTCATTGAAGTTAAATGTCTTGATTTGTAACGTGTGTGTGCGCGTGTGTTGGTGTGTGTGCTGAAGATTTCCTCAGTACTCAGCAGGGGGCTGTTCCATTAAAGTTGGCGAGAGGTTTTTAGAGGGCTCCTGTTCACCCTGTGCTCGTTTGGTTCTTGATCTCTCAACGAACACTTGCGCCACATAAAACAAATGGCTCGGTTCTCTACTGCCTGCTGAGCATACGGAGATGACTAGGTGAGAGAAAATTAAAACACATACTCCCCAGGCTGTCACAGATACCAGACTTCAGAGGGGAAAGTTTTTTTTAACTTTATGGTGTAAAATTAGAGCAATGATAAAAGGGAAATCATGGGTTATGTTCAAATGAGTGTGTGAGTTAAGGTGTAACGGCTAATAAAAAGTTTAGCGAGATGTATGTAATATATTTTTGAGAGAAAGGTTGCATTTTTGACTTGATGCTTCACTTAAAAGTCACTTTATAAGTCAATTTAAAGTTGTTTCAGGCCTCACATATTTTTAAAATAATCGTGGCTGTCGTAATTCTTCAAACTTGCACAAACATCAAAATGAGAACAAGTACAGGAAATACTTTTATACATTTGCATAAGTGCAGTCATTGAAAAAACACCATGTAGATCCTTGCACTCCCTTTGCTCAACCTCTCAGTTTATCTAAATAATCTCAATAAAATATATTGTCATTTGTAGTTTTCATCTGAAAAGTTTCATCAGGTCTGAATATTTGTTTCAAGAGACTGTACTCATTTAATCCAAGCAAAATTAGAGTATTAGTATTTTTTTGTTTTGCATATATTAGCTCAATTTGTACTAACATACATGCCTCATCATCTGCTGTCAGTATACCTTCCTCCCTTCAACCAGACAGGTCTCCTTCTCTCACCTGGAGCAGCATTGTGTTGTTCCTTCTCTGTGTTCACATTATCTTCAGTTCTGAGTTTCTCCTCTGGGCTGAATTTGAGTCTCTGCACAGGTGAGATGGGTCAGTTGCAACCCCAGATGCCAGAAGCACACCGTGCATGCTGATGCTTCCAACAAATCATCGTCATGCATTTGAAGGTGAAGTGACACTTGCCTCTTTGAGGTGGTGTCAGCTCACTTCTGCAGGAATAGGTTTGGACATCCCGCGTCTGTATTTACGCTAAAACTGACAGGTGTGTTTGGATGATGTCGCAGTGTCCATACTTTTCTTTTTAAACTGGCTTCATACTTAACCTCGGCTTGTCATTGCAATTGCTCGTAGCAGGCCTCGCATGTTTTGGAGCACTTTTTATGTTGGGTCTGTGTATGTGTGAGAGTGCGTGTTGACACTGCTCGCTGTCAAAGGTGATTTGAGGCCAGTTCAGTCACTGTCAGGGCTGAGGCCAAGTGGGTTGTAGGGCGTCTGTGTTTATCAGCTCTGTTAGAGCCTGTCATCTAACAGGCTCAGAGCAGATCAACGGGGACTGATCATCACCTCCTCCAGCAGGTAAAGAACATTTAAGTGACAGGAAAGGACCTTCAACTGACTGGAAATAAAAAGATCCAAACTATTGGCCACTCCCACAAAACCCTCAAATTTAAGAAAGATAAAGGTAAAAAGATGCTAAGCACTCTTAGAGCCAAGCAGTCACTTTGCTTTGGTACAATATTCCTACGAAAACTGGCACTGGTAGGGATCATCTGTACGTATACTCCTTTTGCTAGATGGAATAGCGGTCACACGAACAATATCCTATTGTTCGTGTGACCGCAGGTCAATAAGAGAGCAGTTTGTGATGAGAGTCAGCTGTTATCCAAGCTGAGGAATGGTTGCTGGAAACACACATCCACAGAGACTCAGGTCAATTCCATTAGAGTTGAAGCATTGAGACAAGTAAGGCTTGTTGTACTGTGGTCGGTGTCTTGTGGTGGCAAAGTTCAGTGATAAAAGGTGATCCTCTCATTGGACCCCCTCCAATGAGAGACTCCGCATATATTTCCTATCATTATTTTAACAATTAAACGTAAAGAGTTGACTGTCACTCAAGCAGAAGCCAACAACAAATGATTTAGCTCTACGCAACAGTCAGGCTTCAGATATGTACCCAGATTAGGCTGTTCATTTCCCAGGTAAATCATGATTCAGCCTGAAATATGCACAATGGATAGTGAACAAAAAATTAAATTATGATTCGCTGAAGAAAGATTCATCCAAATTTCTCAATAGACTCATCCATAAGTCTAAGAATTTCTTTTTATTAATGTTACAAAAGACATAAAAGGGCTGGATGCTCTTCATTGAAGTTAAAATGACATTACAAGTGTTTCAATTGTTTATGAAAATACCTAATTATTTTCGCACAAAATAAAACCTCATCAGAAGGGATTCTTTCCTATTTTCTTCTAAATCTGTCTAGTATTTGTTTCATTAGTGAATTTCAAAGTAGTCAGAACATACACATGAAAACAAATATAGCCTGAATTACATGAGTCGTCTTTAAAAGCTAAATTATCAATATTAAATTCTTAAATGCTTGAACAGTTAGTCTTTGAACTGATTCACAAGCACAACAAAAGTTTCATGACAGAGGCTGATGGATCTGGGGATTTAAGCCATTCCACAAGTGAGTGCTTTGTGTTAAAGCAAACATCTGTTCATTGTTTTCTTTTAGTGAGCTCACCCACCGGACAGAATTAGCCTGGAAAAACATGCCCATCACATTTTTTGTCTCTGAATGTACTGGCTTTCAGACTATCAAAAGAATAGCCTAAACACAAGGCAGCATTATCCCACTGCTTGGGTGGTGGTGTTCTAACTGGGAGTTCACCCTGAACTGTGCTGAAGTAACACCTGAGAAGGCAGCTTCACCCAACCTGACCTCATTATGCTCATCCGTGTGAGGAAGAAGATCAAAAATGCTGCAAACCAAATTGCTGATACTGTAAAGAATGCACTGCATGCATGTTTGCAAAAGAGTAAACATGAAATGCTTTGCAGCATGTTGCAGAACTTAGAAGTTAGAACTGCTTTTAGATTGTGAACATCTTTCCTTTTTGATGTACACATAATCAGTCAATAACAGCTCAATAAATATATGATTACATGGGCGAGTGTGTATAAGAGGTAAGTAGGCAGAAGAAAATAGGGCTGGAGTGGTTCGAAATGTGGAAGGATGGATTTGATGTAGAGTTGAGGTCAAAATAATGAGTGTGGACAGGTCCAGAGGAGCAGACCGCCAAGCCGTGAGTTCCACCACTAATAGGATTAAGAGGGATGGGATTCCCCCTGGAGGACCGGACGCACTCACACCAGAGAGAGATAGAAGGAACGACATCTCTGCCTCTACTGGCAACACACCCGCAGGACTGGGTTTGAGCATGTAGGAGTGTGTGTGCTTGTGTTTGTTGTTCTTCAAAACGGAGAAAATTTCTAACCAAGATTTTTTTTTTAAAGGTAGATGAAGATGTCTTAGAAGTTCTGCAGTATTAATTGCTTTCCAGTTCTTACTATGAAGAAGAATGTATTTTTGTTCTCAAAAGAAGAATGAATTATTAATATATGTTTGCTGTTTTGGCATCAGTTACCTGCCAGCTAAAGAGAAACTAACTCTATGATCTAGTGCTGTTGTTCACTAACTTAACCTACCTACTGCCTTTCTGCACCTGCTAACTTCTGTTCAGTTTCCACATCGTCCCTGTTCCTTCACACAGCAATGTTTTGTCTTTGACCCACTTGCAATTAAAGTTGAATTAGGAATAAATGCCTAAAGTTTGCTGACTCGCTCATTTCCTCTAATCACATTGTTACGGAGCAGCCTTTCATTTCAGTGGAATCCAAAGACCTTGTTTTAAGTTAATAAAAATCCATCATTGCCTCTCTGTACAACTGGTTATTTAAAGTGTGCATATCTGGTTTCTGGTGTTCGGGTGTTTTTGTGTGATATATTTTCCTGGACAGGTGATATTGCCTGGAGGGCGTGGCTACTCATTTCAGTCTGGACTACTTCCTGAGTAATTTAGGTGGCAAAGTAAGACAGATTGTTTGCTTTTTTTCAGCAAGCTATCAATGCATCAATAGAAAGCCTCAGTGATTCTTTTTAGTTTTGCACAACTGTGAAGCACGCCAAAGCTGCAAAAAGATCAGCTCACTACCATGAATATTTGCAAGGAGTGTCTTTAAGAAATTATAACTTTTAAGCCTGGAAAATAAATTCTGTCTGCCACTTCCTTTTATTATCTCTTCCACCACTGTCTGGCCTGTGAGTTAACATGTATTGACCTTTGGTTCAATGGCTCATGGCCACTGAATGATGGAATTGGAGCCTTTAATGCAAACTCTAAACTATATTCAAACCACTTAAAAATGTATAAACATTTACATTTGGTTGTCCAACTGATTGAAATGTCTGTATTTTACAAGCTTTGTTATATAGAAACCTTGTAGAATTAATGTAACAATAATGATTTATTAAACTGATCAGGCAGCATACTTTAAATTGTAATAAGATTGGGATTAAGTTGTTTTACTAAAATGTAATGGTATTTTTTTTCCTAGTCTTGAATTAGGTATTTTCTTGCTGAATTAACTGTCTGTTATATGGAGCAATGCCATCATTGCAGCCTCTATTCAGCCATCCCTCATTGTTTATAAATCTTAGTTTTTGCCTCCAACTCATCCAAATTATAAATATGTGGGAGCAACACAATAATGCATGCAAGCACTTCCTTTTATTCTTGTTGTCCCCCTACAGAAGAAAAGAAGAGGAGACACAGAAGTCTGTGAGTGATGGCAAGTGATGGTGACACAAAGTGCTGCCTGGAAGACTCTTCACAACTCTGCCTGCAAGATCTCGGCCAATGGGAAGCAAAGAGGTCAACATAGCATTAATCTCCCCTCTTTCCCTTCTAAAACGTGGACATCCTGTTAATGTAGACTTCAGTCTTTAGTATATTTTGCCACAATCAAGTCTCAAGCCCTAACAACTCAAACATTTTCTTATCAAATCCACAACATTTAGGTCACTTCTAATTCTGCATTATGGTAGACAGAATCCCAAACCTTTATTTATAGACCTAAATTACCACATTAACATTTTACAGTGTGCCTGTTAAAACCATTGGTTCTGCTGTATTGCTGTATTTTCTCATGCTGTGATCAGCAATGATAGACTGCTGGCACTCATAAATGATTAATAATGTCATTAACTGTGCTTAAAAGTAGACCTAAGACTAAAAGGAGTCACCACAAAGTGCCAAAACCCCGGTTTCCCTATTAGATTTAGACACCACCGCACACCCACAGTGGTCTAGTGGATTCCATTTCAAAATGGATCAGCATTGCTTTGAGAGCAAAATGTAAACCAGCACACTCTTCAACAGGTGCTCACACATTATGCCTGATTTTTGCATATTCCTAAAGTGAACCTGCCCTTAAGGAGAAGGGATACTTCCTCTGACAATGATAGCTTTCATCCAACATCCAAGGCTTAGTCTATCAACCCAATGTGGGAAACTATTTCCTGACACTTCAGTCCTAAATCTTGCTCTTTTGGTCCTAATCCATATCTCATGGCCACAAGTGAGAGTTGGAAATGTCAATGGACTCATAAATTGAGAGCTGAAGTAAAAGGCAAAACTTCTTCTTCTGATTCATGTCAGTTCTTTCAATCTCTGTAAGTCTTGTCAATGCAGTTGATTCAGTTTAACATGCTGCTTCTCAGTTCTTGATGCATCACCTAAATTTTTCACTGCAGACCAAGAAAGTATGTGTTGTTTTTCAAGTGTAACCCCAATGATCACAGAAGCACACAGAGTCAAGCCAACATGTCCTCTTGCATGCCCAGTTCATACAATCCCCCACCCTCCAGTTCAGTACTTAGAAAACATATGTAGGGTGCCGCGTCTCTCTATGCAATGGGGCCAGTGGGACTGAGGCCCTTGCTTGCTTGACTTGTCTGCTTATTTTATGACCAGAGCCAGTTGGACAGGACTGACGGATGATCCCCTTAAGCTTGGACTGGGCAGAAGGCAGCGAGGGGTATTAGTGGTGGGAGTTGAGATAGGTGAAGGCAGGCAGGGGGTTGCATTCAGTTGTGGGCAATTAGAGAGAAAATGTGTCTGTGTTTGTTGTGTTATGGAGGGGACATAGGGAGACTTTTCCTAATCCATTATCACCAAGCTTTGCTCCAGGTAGTGTTATGTCGGCACACTGAACGGCGAGTGTGTCAAGATGTGACAGATTGGGTGTGTGCACAACGCATTTGAGCACGTGTGCGCGAGTTATCCACGGATGTGTCTGATGCGCCGTAATTGCTGCCCTTTCAGTTAACGGTGAGAGATTGCATTAACAGGCGAAACTCAGTTAAGTCTGCTTACAGTTTGTCTCTCCTCCAACCAAACTTTAGTTTTCCTTCAAGCGACTTTAAATAAATAGGGATCCGATAGCTCTGCGGAGAGAGAGAAATAAAAGCATTTTGTTGACTAAATATGTTCTAAGACATTAACAGGGACTTTATTTATAAGGTAGTTGCAGTTTCAACTCACTCCTTCATGTAGGGTCAGGGTTCAAGGAAAACTTGGGGAGGTGTGATAAGCTGATCCCAGACACAACAGGCACTCCCAATTTCAAATAGACAAAAATAAAGAAAGTTGCTTTAATGGCCCAACATGCCAAAA
>NW_015112639.1:385466-385673 GCF_001443285.1 Poecilia latipinna | reverse complement strand
CAAAATTCAAAAAAAAAAAAAAAAAAAAAAAGTTGATTTAAAGACCAAAAATCACAAAAAAAAAAAAAAAAAAAAAAAAACAGAGAAAGAAAATGTTCTTAAACAATTTAGGAGAAAGTCTGTGTTGAAGTGTAAAAAAATTATATCTAAAAATGTTTGAAACATTTGAAAAAATAAAATGTACTCCAGTTTTAAACAATTTGAATG
>NW_015112639.1:368415-381589 GCF_001443285.1 Poecilia latipinna | reverse complement strand
TAAACAATTTGAATGTTTCATGAGACCACTGAAAAACATTTTCAATACAGAAATGTGGGATGAATGAAAAGTATATTTAATAGCTGTTTTAAGGCTTTTATTCTCATGAACTACAAATGAGCCTCAGTGGAATGCATATTCTAATACGACTGTAGTTTTACATGCAAGACTTCTCTGCTTTTGCAAGGCTTTTGTAGAGAGTAAAGTGCTGCTGCCAGGGTGTTTCTGTTCTTATTCATCTTTCCTTTTTGGAGTCTTACATTCTTTGTTTATCTCCTATTTTTTTTCATTTTACTTTTGCTTGTTTTCTGTCTCCCACTGAGCAAACTTCGACGTACCGTTCTAATGTCATTCTCATCATTGATCTGACTCAGCTGCTCCAGGAGCTGCATCGTGCTTAAAAAGCGTCAAGTTTTTAAATCTTGTGTTTGTTCATATTTGATAGTTTGACTTCTGAGACCCATGGCATTGTTTTGAGCTGTCACACTGCCACTTCAATCATTGCTAAAAACTCAAGCGCCAGTTTTGAGATATTACTTTCACTGTGTTCTGAATATAAGCTCCAGCAGAAAGACACAAACAGAACAAAAGTTAATCTTTTTTATCTAATAATTTACCAGTCATTGCCATGAATATGCTGTGATATACTTTCCAACCTAAGATTTGAATCTCTATGCACCTTCTCTTCAGTAGTTATAATATTTTATATGCTGTTCAGTAATAAACTTCTTATGATTTTGAAAACTTCTCTTTTCTAACTTTTGGGGACAAGATAAGAGATTTGAATAAACTCTTTGATCCACATTGTTAGTCCAAGTCAAACTGACACTTTAAGCAGAGCTGAAATCTCAGATATATTCTACAGTTGAACATCATCCCAGCTTAAAAATGATTAAGAATGAGCTGGAAGCAGAATTTAAAAAGAAAATATCATATATAACTTTTTAATGCTTAATGTTATCCTTGATAATTTGGGCCTCGTGTAATTTCCAAACCTTTGCTTGATGGTAAACTGCCTTTTCCTCCTTCTATCCCCCTTTGAACCTAAACCAATAATCAATAAAAGCCCAATTTACATAACAGTTCTTACAAGAGTCTCATGTGAGTAAGTGTACTTTTGGTTGAATTTGTTATGTCATAGTTGTAGCTTTTTAAAGGAAGTAGACCGATAACATGTTATGTAATTAGGTCAGTTATTCAAAGCAATAACCATATGAGTTTCCCATAAGTAATAAAATACTCCATTGTGGTCCAGATATGTCACAAGGAAGGCTTTGCCTTCATTAATTAGCATCCAAACAGACATATTTCTTTACATGTTTTTAATTTGTAAACACACACACACACACACACACACACACACACACCAGCAGTAGCCTTAGTTTATTGCACTATACAGTTTTTATTTTTCTGTCTGTAAACTTTACATTTTTGCAACCACTAAGCTTTAATACTTGCACATAGGACTTAAATGATGCCAAACATTTTCCGTCATCTAAATTACACATGTTCACACTTTCGCCCTGCATTGACCAAACAGCCACTCTTCTCAGTTCTCGGCCTTCAGAAGGAATTTTTTTCTCTCTTTCCATGCCTCATCAGGCCCTATAGCAGAGGGCAGACAGTAGCTAATAATAGGTATTGACTGGTTCAACGTGGGATGAGCAAGGTTCAACCATTGGATCTCCAAATACGCCCGGGGGTCACTCACACAGCAAACACGTCTCTCCGGACCTGACTGAAAGAGAAGGCATTTTAAACTTTCATGACTTCTCTGAAATCGCGGCTGTTTCGCCTTTCAGGCCTTAACTCTTTGTACTCAAAGTGCTCTGCTCGATCAATATCCGAGGAGGAGAGGAAAGAGCGGAGAAGAGGCGAGGATGGAGAAGAGAGGGAAGGAGAGCGATAGGATAAAATCCAGATGTCTTTATTTCACTGGCTAAAGCTGAAATGCTCAGCGCACATGTGGGCCTGTGTTTTTGCAGTCACTCAAGCTGTGAGCTGTGTGTGTTTGGCCACAAACACACATCAATGGTCATTTGGACGTAGCCGACCGGATCACACACATACAACGTGGACAGAGTTCAAATGGTCATTTTGGGATAGGATGTTTACTCTAAAATCATGAAAGGAACATTTACAGGGTGCATTTAGTTTATAAATCAACTTCTCGTTTATTTCTACTGGTCACTTTTTTCATTATATAAAGTGAAGTTGCAGCATTGTTGATACTTGGTTTGCCAACCAAGGCTGGAAATGGATACAGGATGTCTTAGTTTTTACCATAAAATCCAGTCCCTACTTAACGGATACCCTAGTGAAAATGGAAAAAACTTTGGTTTTTTTTTTTTTTTTTTTTTGCATTATCCTAGAAATCCTAATTTATGTTATAGTCCTAATAAAATTGCATGTAACAATAAATTTAAATTCTAATATCTAATCTGTAGGAAAGGGATGTTCAACTGCAGGCCTGATGGCCGGTGTCCTGCAACTTCTGGACATGTCTCTGCTTCAACACACCCGAGTTTCCTAATGAGGTCTTTAGCAGGACTCTGGATAACTTGACTGCATACTGAAAAGGCAATCCAGCCATTTCATTCAGGTCTGCTGGACCAGGGATAAATCTAAAAGCTGCAGGAAACCAGAGGTGAACATCCCTGCTCTAGGAGAAAGAAATACTCTCACTGGTTTCATGTTCATTTTATTAATTAAAATATCCTTTTCACTGGTCTCTTGTGTTCCTCTGTTCTGCATTTGTGTCCTTAACAACACTTCATGACAGAGCTGGCCAATGAGCAGTTAATGTTGTGTCAGGTGAACCATTTCTGAGCTGATTTGGATCATTTTTCTCCTGAAAGACTTATTGAAACTTTGTTTTGATGGAATCGAACAGTATTTCATTTAAAATCTCCTTGATTCCAATCCTTGGACATTCAGACCAGCTTGAAGAAGTGAAATCTATATTCTAAAATTTATTCAGTTATATTAATTTCAGAGGAATTGGTAAGGGTGCCTGTAAGGGAATAGTGAGTATTTCTTGGGATGATTTTTCTTTAAAGCTTATTAAATGTATGCAATAAATTATGCAAAAAGTAGATTTACTGAGCATTTGGACAATATCCTAGTAAAATCAAAAAATAATGATTTATTATTCCTCCACACACCTGTTAAAAGAGTGAAATGCTCACACATTGAGTTGAATTATTTGAATTATTTAATAATTATGGTTGAAAAAAAAAAACAACTGAAAGAATACTTTTTTTGTTTTCATAACAGGGCCACTAACCTGCTTTGGTACAAAAGTTTAAAAAGTAAAAAGTATACATTTGTTTTTAAAAGCCCACTTTTCACTGAAACAAAAAAAAAAGTGAAATGGGATATGATTATTTTTATCTAAAGCAGCAGGTGCACAGAACAACAGAGAAAGAATTTGGACGAACCAGCTGAGCCGCTGTGATTGGCCCCCGGCTGTCATGGACACGATGAACAACCTCTGCGCTAACAGCGCAAGGCTCTGTTTCGATTTCTGAAGCCCCATTTCTATTTTAAAATGGTTCCCAGTTAGCTGAGTCACACGAGTCCCAGAACGGTTCCGTTGACTTTCCAGGGTGAAATAAACTGCAGGAACTTTGAAGAAAACTCCACATAGATGTGCACAATGCAGGGCATGTACATTTTGAGCATGTGTGAATATGTAATGCCTTCAGGTAGAGAGAGGTTTCCCCAAAATGTGATTGCAGCTGCTGCAGAGAGAGCAGTTAATACCCAATGCATTGGCACACAGGGGAGGATGTGTGTGTAAAGGATACTGCAGCTGTGCCCTCTGTACATTTATAGAGCGAAGGAAAGTAATATTCTAACACAAAGTAAAAAACTAGACTAAGAAAGCTACTCAGTGGCACTTCAGCAATCGGCCGCTACATTCTCATCCAAAACGTATTAGGTGTTTTTTTGTTTGTTGTTTTTTTTTCTTCTTTTTTTTTTTTTTTTTTTTTTTTGCTGTTTGCTAATTTTTACTTTTTAAACTTTTGTACCAAAAATTGTATGTATTTTTTTTAGTTTTTGCAAAATAATAGCGCTTAATCTCAGGCTTGTTACAAATATGTCACTGTTTTACTCAGTAAGATGAGATACATTTATATTATGCATTCAATCCACACTGTACAGACAACAGCCTTAAGTACAGATTGAAGAAAATGCGGCTAAAGGAGTAATATTATTTACCCTTTTTATTTACACTTTACAATTATTTACACTATTATAGATAGTGAAGACTAAAGCTTTAGGAATGACATTTGTAATATTTCAAATGAGCTTATGCATGTATTCCAGGGAGATATAAAGTGATAATTTGCTGGCGTTCATATGGGTCTGCTCTATTTTGAAAATTCTAGATCTAGATGGGAACAAAATTCAGTTTGATTGGGTCAAAGGGGCCCTGCTATTATAATCCTAGTTAAGTGGATTGCCTCCTCGCTATAAGCTCCGATCACATGACATCCTTTCAGATGGGTCATTGTTGTAAGCCACTTCTGATAACTTGTGCTAAAAAGTGATAAAGTGATAAATGTGTCACTTTTTAGAACACTGAATATTTCAAATTTATTTTTTATATTTTTATTTTTTGCTTGTTTTAACTTTTGTTTAAAAGCTGTAATCATATGGTCAAATATGCCTCAAAATAGTAACAAATTCAGTTTTCTGTTTAAATTCTTCACATCACAGTGTGTGTGTGTGTGTGTGTGTGTGTGTGTGTGTGTGTGTTTGTGTGTGTGTGTGTGTGTGTGTGTGTGTGTGTGTGTGTGTGTGTGTGTGCACGCACTGCTTATGTCAAGAGTTTGGTTTTGGCCACTGGTCAATTCTGTAGAGTTGCAGTTTAGAAAAAGAACAAAAAAAGGTCATAGCAGATAAACTTACTTGTTTAATGTTACATGATCCAGATTAGAAAGACGTTCAAAGGTTTCAGTGGTCAAAAGAGTTTGAAGTTTGAAGTTTGTTTGTTCTGCATAATTTCTTTGCTTGTAACAGCAACAAAGGGCTGAAGGACAGAGAAGAAGGCAGTCATTGTTATCTTTTTACAAACTGCTAAGTGTACTCTGAAGTAAAACAGCCTTTTTAACTGTTGAACTTTGCGTTAAAAACATGCTTTTAGGAAACTTTCTGTGTCAATTGCACTTCTTTTAAAGTACATTCAACTGTTTACGTAATGAAAATATTGAAATGAATCAACTTGCAACCGGATAAACTCTTACTTAGTGCAAACTTTTGAGAGTGTATATTTGCATGTTATATTGAATTGTTATGGTATCTATTATTAGAACTTAACTAAAAGGTTTAAAAACTTTCCGTGGCGAAGCACTCATGACTGATATGGGTCCTATTTTAGTGCAGTCCCAGTACAGTGTCACGTCTAATATTAGTCCTGAACATCTATACAAATTGCACAATTCACATTATGCTGAAATCTCAGGGCCCTGTGATGGACTGGAACTCTTTTCAGAGTGTACCTTTCCTCTTGCCCACTGGTTGCTGGAGGTAGTCACTGGCTCCCCAAGTATAGAATATTGTTGGAAAAAGGAAAACTCAGGCTTGAGGCACAAGAAATAATGGCCTCATTTTTATTTTTGACATGTTAATGTAGGCAATTTATACCTATATTTCAACATTTATAAGCCACTGCTTACATTTTATGACAGTATACGATAAATACTAAAGTTGCCTGCACAAAAAAACCTAAACATGGAAATAAAATCCTGCATATGTGGGGTGCTTTTAATGTATCTGCAGAGGCCCTCCTGCACCCACTGCCTCTGTGACATACGCTCACACAACACACCGTGGGATTCTACAAATCAAATTCCTCTGTATGTGAATAATGAGGTTTAATTTATTTATACGGCGTTGTTTGAGTCTGCTAAGCTTCAGACTGATGGTCACTTTGCCACCTGACAGCTCTGATACAAAGGACCGTTTGCACAGATAAGTATAGTAAAAATGTATGTCAATGAGTTATCACTTGAAATCCTGAGACAAATAATGCATATTTTTTTCAAAACAATATAAAAAGGAGCATCCCACATGTGTTTTGTGGGATTACCATAGAACCCGATACTGGCTGGAGAGCACAACGTCTCCCCTTTCAGGAACCGTTGGGATTTTTCAAAGTGTGGTGGAATTACGGTACTGCAAATTTGGCTGAATCGTCGGCTCTACGTTCTGTCTGGGATGAAAACAAATGGAAGCTGCTGTTCTCATTAGCTGGTTTGTGAAATGGGTTATGGATGGTTATTCTTTCAGATGTTGCAAAAAAATATATGTTTAATCAAAAAGAGGCGACATACATTTACAATTAGCGTGCAAACCTCCAGTAGTGATGGGATCACCACTTTCACTTAAACCTCAACATAAAAGATACAATGACGGCACATCTCTTAGCATACAAAAATAAGTATATTCATTAGTGTTGCCAAATGAGCATGCTCTGGTCATTGATGTTTGTTCATTAACAGGCTGAATACTAACCACCTGTGGAGCGCTTGACTGGAAAAAGACCAGATATACATGTATACATATGAGGATCCTTCAAAGGATGTTTGGTTTCTAGAACTGTCTTCTTCTGGACTTAGATGTCCTGTTTCTTCTGTCGCACCTAATTCTCCAGTGTGGGGATCACTGTCTCGTGTTCTCTCATGAGCTCTTACCTAACTCCTTGACGTTTCTCTTGTTCCTGATGCTTCCATTGTTTGAGGTGGCCACATCGATCACCACGGCTGTGCTCTGCTGCTTATCGATGATCGTAATGTCTGGTGCTGAGCCATTACAATTTTGTCGGTTTATTTTGGGAAACAAACCATGGGATGCAAGCTTTGTGGTTTTCCACTACCTTGGGAGGCGATTCCCATGTTGACAAAGGTGTCTCCAGCTTGTATTTCATACAGATGCTTCTGCTACCCTGCCTGCTTGCCTGTGGCTTTCCATGTATTTCCTTCCCACCAATATCTTAGACTCTGCTGTGAGATTGCTTTTGGGGTCTCTATGCACAGCCTGCACCTAAGATATTCCCTGCTCTGGTAGATCTAGGTTTCTGTCTCTTTGGTGCCAAAATCTGTCATTCAGTCTTTCCCTCTCTAGCCATTTCTAGGTATATATGGTATTCATCTGAGCTCATATATGTAAATATACAATACTGTATATTAATATATAAGGATACAAGCAGCAAACTTGTCAAGCAGGAATTGACAGGACTTATTTTTTAAACTGGTTTTCTTCCTGCCACAGTTGTTATGGTTGTTCATCCTGTGTGTCTTATTGTTACCCTGTGAATTCACAGCCTCTTTGGGACTGTACCCTGCATCCTGCCCAGTGACTGCTAGAGATGGATGGATATTCTTTCTCTGCAAAAAAAAAAAAAAAACAATGATTTGTGATCGAGGCTTAAGAAAATTTGGAAAAAGCAAATGGATACCTTTAAGGTACTGGGCATAAAAAGTGTCTGGTGCTGAGTTTAAAGGATCATTAGCAACGGAAACACACATTTCAAAAATATTTTAATGTTCAGCCTTGAGATGTTGGAATTAGCCATCTTCATATTCATTCTTCCTCTGGCCAGTCCTTGCCCCGAACCACTAATCCGCTCCAGATACGCTTTCTTTAACTCTCAGACACACATATACACACACAGCGTGGGCGCTGACAGTCCCTTGAACTGCTGACAATAAGTTGATGGGCTAAAGCCTCCAGTAAACATCTCTGGTGCCACTTCTACCCAGATGGAGCTACTTGGAAAGCACACACACATGCATGCACTTTCCAGCTCTGAGTTTCATTAGTCAGAGTGTTTATGTCTACATTCATGTGGCCTGCTGGCGAAACCTCACCGCTGCACTGCCCTCCTGGGTTGCCTCTGCTAGAGGAGAAATTAAAGACACACACACAGTGACCACACTTACTGCCTGTGTTTCATGTAGGGACAGCTTGTTTGAGAGTGTGTGTGTGTGTGTGTGTGTGTGTGTGTGTGTGTGTGTGTGTTCTGAGTGGCCCCAGTCACCTTTGATGTTAAAACGCACAGTACATGCTGTTCTCATTTGTGATCCCACCCTTCTTACAGCTCTGACACCGTCGTCCAGCCGCCCCAGGGCAGATGGCACCAGGATCTGTGATTGTGTGTGTGTTTTTGTATGTGCACACCCATATGAACATGTGTGCTTTCATAGCGAGGAAAGCGTTGACCTGCAGGTCACAGGCCTGAGACAGGCTTAATTTTTAGCAATTAATCTCCTTCAGACAGGAGAGGCCGGATGACTATAAAAAACCTTCAAATACCATGTCACAAATACACACTTGATCACAGCGGCTGATGATGACAGGCGTCAGGCCAGTGTGTATGTGTGCTTGTGTGTTAATCTGAGATGTGAATATGAGGAGATTAGATGGACCCAGGGATTAAAATCTGGCCTTTACCTCAGAGGATCCTTTCCGGCAGGGACATCCTGATGGACGCTCAGCTGCCCACACACACACACACACGCACACATCCACATGTAGCACTTGAAAGGTATGCAAGAGAAAAAAACATTTACCGTAGATTAAATCACACAAATGAGAAACCTGAGAAAGTCCATTAGAAGTGTCTCTAGCAGAGCAAAGAATGAGAGACAGATGGAAGACTTCAAATGTTGGGTTAGAGGAAGGTGAAATATAACGTGACGAAAATGTGTTTTTGAATTTTTGATTTCATTAAACTAGGGCTTTAAGGCATCACTCTTTGTGTAATTAATTTAAACAAAGACTGTTTGGGTTACTGAGAAAAATTATTTTTTTTCCAACTAATATTCAAACTGAATATTATTTAATAATATTGAATAATATTATTGAATATGCTCTGTGAAGACAGATCATGCTTCACAAAAAGTTTCAACATTAAATATGATCAAAAAAGACAAAAAGATATATATATTATGTAAAAGACAAAGGACGCTTTTCTACAGCTTGCATAATTGTCTCATAAAAATAACTAAATCAGATGTTTCCTGTGACTTTCAATGGATAAAGTCAGTCTTGCAGCAGAGAAAATACCTATTCTTTTCCCTAGTTAGATCAAATCAGCCTGACATGATATGGCAGCAACTGCCACACCGTGTTTACCTGACCAGCCATACAGTAAGATATTCAAAAAGTGTAGTGATTTATTGTTTGAAATACCTAGTATTTGTTGATAAAAGGCAATAATATTGAGTAGTGCAGCGTCATTACTGTGTGGCCTGTGTAATCGCTGGTAAATCCTTTTCTCGTCGTCAGTCTCTTTCTTCCTGCTCATCAGACCTGAGAGTCTTTTTGTCCTTCAATTCAAATGGAAGGACAACATCTTTCATTTCAAAAAATTAAAGATATTTAATATTTCGTGGCTTACAAACACATTGATAAACAAACAGTCAACAAATGTTTCATATATAAATTTAAGAACATTGCTAAGTTGTAGTAACAAGTACTGTTATGTAATTTCCGGCAAATAGAAAATGTGAATTGTGCCCCTCACTTATTGATAATAGCAAAACAACAGGTTCTGACAGTCACCTAACTATGATTAAGATTGGAAAAAAAAGGAAAAACAATTAGAAAAACTTTGTGTTTTGGTGACAAACACACCTCTGGGATACATAAGTTAACATATGCATATTAATATGTCTTTTCTCTTTGCATGGTATTATTGTGTGCGTGTGCATGATGGGGTGTGTGTGTGTGTGTGTGTGTGTGTGTGTGTGTGTCCACTCAATTTTGTGCTGGGTTACATGAGGAGACAGGGAGCATGTTGGAGCTGACAAGGCCTGTAGGGTCAACATCAAGCCAAATCAACTGCACTTGGGATCAACCACTGCTCCAGCTCTGTCAAATTAGGGCATTACGCCAAAACACACACACAAACACACACACGGACACGCACGCACAAACAGCTGTCAGGCACACACTCGTGACTGCCCACTGCCCCGGAAACATCAGAGCACATCTCTGCCCTGAGGTGAGAGTTGCAGCTTGCGTGTGTGTCGGTGTGTGTGCGTGTGTGTGTGTGGGCAGTCACAGGGTCTCTGCGGTGAATACTGGCACACTGAAGCTAAGTTGCAAGAGATTTGTTTTGGTTTGTGATTGTGTGTTTGATGACATTTTTTGCTGTGCTTTGTGATAAATGTGTGTAAGAATTTTTCACCTGGTGTCATATCCGTGTATGTACGTGAATAATGCAGATGGTAAGGTGTGTGTCTATTCCGTATGTGGTCATATCAACGTATATGCTTGTACTGTGTGAGTTCAGATACACCGTGTGTGCGTGTGTGTGCGTGGGTGTGTGTGTGTGTGTTATGCCCCAGGGGTGTCATCAGCAGGCCAGTAATTGGGCATCTGTGCGTAGTCCAGTGGAAGCTAGCCGGTTAACTGGGCTAACTGGGCCAACTCTCTCGTAGTTGTTGCCAGCTGTGCCACTGGATGCCCACTCTGCACTTTATAAGCATCATCATTATTTCAGCTTCACACACTCTACCCTGACTGGGCACCATGATCGCTTCATCTCCACCTCTCATCCGTCTCTGCAACAGAGGGAGTGTTGACAGTGTGAGAATGGTATCATATCTTCAGTGAAGAAAAGATAGTCCTTTCATTTCTGCTTGATGTTTAAAAGTTCTACCTCGTCAAAGTAGTTTTAGTCAGCTGCAAATAGCTTCTCCATGCTATGGAAAATAAGTTGACATTGTCTATGTTAGAGTCACAAGTTATGCTTACAAGCGCAAAATCCATGGGATTGAAATGTGTTCGGACTAAGGGTGTAATTCACACCTAGCACAGAGTCTGCTTCCCTGGTGGTTCGAACCTTTTGTGCAGGTGTGAATACACTCATGAGACTCCTAGTGCAGACCAAACAACTGGACCAAGACCAGCATTGCAAAATTGAAAGTTGCTCATTGCGAAACCTGAGCTGCTCTTGACATTCAAAAAGATATTTAAGTTATAATATCAGCACAAACATAGCTGAACTTCCATGTTTGTTTTTTCCAGGTCTGTGCTCATTCCCACCTTGTCTTTCTGTCAAATCATCATTATGCATTTGGGGTTATTTATAAGGGGTAGTTCACTTGCAAAATGTTCAATGTGAAAGCAAACCAAACAAAAATAATAATGTCTGCTTTTGGTTTGGACCAAACAAATGGACCAAGGGACTTTCCTGGTGCGAATACACCCTAAATAATCTGAATGTATAGTTTATGTGGGCACAAAATTAACTAAATCTGCAAGCAGCCTTGAACAGCTCTCGCAGTTCAGAACAGGTCCGGCTGTGTTGGAAACTCAAGAGCTCTGGCATCACCACCCCCTCACCATCGGCAACGCTATCACGCCCTTCCTGCATCCAATATAATTTTAATGTGACTCCAAAACAAATAATCACAGACAATATTAACTTGAAGTCATTTCATCAGTACGTTCATTTCTGCTTCTTGCTTTTGCTTCTAGATGTTTTTTACAGGTTCTGCCACGCCTACCAACCAATCAAAATGCATCAAATCACCTAAGCATGTGGGAAGGGATTAAATCCTGGGATGTTTGACATGTGGCACTTAATCTAGTCTATTTTCTCACCAAAATGCAGCAAGAGATTCAGATCATCTGCACAAAAGCAATAGAAACTTTGTGAACGTTACTTATAAATTACATTTTTCCTTTCTAATGCTTTCCTAGATGACTGATCATATTGTCATGTCATAAAGGAGGACTGACAGTGATGCTGCATGTACTTGTTCTTATAAAAATGTTCAAAGCTCCAGCTGAAGTATTGGAAAAACTATTCTTCTTTTGCTTGAGATGTTAAAGTTTTAAGAGGAAGAGTGTATAACAAAAAATGAGCTGCCAGTATTTGTTTTCATTTCTATTAGTCAAATATAGCATCAGGAAAGGTATAGTTACATTCAGAGCTGCACATTTTTTTTATTGTTTTAATAACAGTTTTGAGTTTAGTTGTTTAACCAAAATAAAAAAAAAATAAAAAATAACATCCGGTGCTCAAACAACAAAGTTACAGGTTTCTACTGCGGTCTCTGGAAGCCTGCGTATGCGTGTGTTTGTCACTGATGTCCGGCAGCCAGCCCCCTATGACAGATCAGGGCATTCAGGCCAGTGACATTCCTCCAGAGCCCCAGATGCATCATGGGCCAGTGGTGTGAAAAATGCTGGTCGGCCTGATCCACTCAGCCGCAGATGAATGGAGCGCTCAGTGCACTCACCCATAGATGAATGGAGTGATCTGTCTTGTCAGTGGAGGTCGACCGAGAGGTTACAGTATCCAGAGTATACCTGTGTGTGTGTCTGTGCGTATCTTTGCTGACTTGGGCAACAAACATGCATGTACACCATTTGGAGACATAGAGAGGAACACGTCTACACGGAGACATATCTCTCTTGTTTGTGTTCCGCTTGTTTTCTGTTGCTTGGTTGTGACTCAATAATAAAACTCTGATATAGTCCATTCTTTATCATTACCTAATTTTGTTAGGTAATGATTTACACCTACTATTTTATCTGTATCCATAGTTCTTGAACTGTGGTAAAATGACATGCCTTTAGTGGTATTATTTGCAAAGCACAGCTAAGTTAAAAATAATTATTAGTATCCCTAACAGATTTACATTTATATTCACTCCATCAAGAGGCGGGTATCTCTCAAATTATATTAAAATGTAAGTAATAGTTATAGAAGTAATAGTCTGTCAAATCTTTGTTGGTGTTACAGCAGTCAGGCTTTTATAATCACTGGCCAGCTTTTTGCATGGTTCCACAGGTATTTTCATGATTTCTCTTATGAGCTTTAGAAATTTGAGATTTGAAAGTTTTCTTGCCGTCACCCTTATCTTCATTCACTCCACAGATTGTTCACATGGAAGTCAGAATTTTGGCTGTGATGCACAAAAAGTAAATACTTTTACTTTTTGGACCAACATTGTCTCTAATCCAGTTGATGATGGTCAATTCAAAAATTTACTTTACTTTTTTAGGTTCTTTGAATACACTAATGTTGAAAAAGACTACATGAACGAGTTTCATAATTTGAATAGCATTATTTTGAAACTTCCAATATATATATATATATATATATATATATATATATATATATATATATATATATATATATATATAT
>NW_015112639.1:361438-363946 GCF_001443285.1 Poecilia latipinna | reverse complement strand
AGGCAAAAAAAAAACTGAAACTCAATTGGGGATTCCATGGTAAAAAAAAAAACGTTTTTTAAAAAAAAAAAAAAAAAAAAAAAATCTGGTTTTCTTTAAGATTTGAAAAAAATGTTCGATGAAAACATGGGAAAATGTTTTAAGTCTTACTTTTTTTCACTTTCAAACGTTCTCATTTACTTTGTATTACAATGAATTAAAAATGTTTCCGTTTTTGAGCAACATTTTTCATTACATGTGTCTGTGTGTTTCCTAATGTTTTTAATATAAATAACAGGGTCATTTTGACTAGTATTACATTATATTTCTTTGGGACACTGACACTCAGGCTTGTTAGCATTTTAACTGTTGTTTGAATAGGTGACAATTTGCCCCTTTAGGCTCTTATCACACCAGCAGAATGAGCTCATTAGCTTGTTAGCATGGATTTGTGCTAAGGGGGTTGTATGGGATGATATGTTGTTAACCGAAGCCATCAATTAGGAGTGTGTGGTACATTAGCTTGAATTTTAGAAGAAATCATTTGCATGTTTAAAGCACTGATACTCATTTCCAATTATTTCAAGATGCATATGTGTGGGCTTGTGTTGAGATCAGGGTGAGGTGTCATATTTTCAATGATCTGCCTAAAACAGAATAATATAAAAAAAAATTAAAAAGAAAAATCTTGCCTTTAAGGAGGAAAACTGTTCTTTTGCCCCCTTTTTTATTTTTCTTGCTCTGATCTATTTACACAAGCAGCTACAAGTAGTTCTGTTCTTTACTATATCCTTTTCAATTGTACCATTTTGACCCCGACCCATGGATCAACAAATTGAAATGAAAAAAAAAAAAAAAAAAAAAACTATGACATGCATGAATACAAACATCGGCTCGGTTAATTAAAATGAGGCTTCAGAAATAGTGGTTTAAAAAAAAATATATATATATATTTTCAGTTATATTTGCATTTGTATTATAAGTTCATGCAACATGACTGTTTTCCTTTTGCAGTTTGTCTTTGCTTCTCACTAATATCTTCAAGGATCAAAGGCTTTTCCTCCTCGAAGCATTGTGTGCCTCCCAGGACCACAACAGAACAAGTTTTGCACTATTGCCAAATTTGTAGAGAAGGGAATTAGCTATTCCAGGACTTATTTGACATCAAAAAGGGGGAAGTTCCACTGAGGGCACAGATAAAAGAGGTGGCCCACCCTGACCAGTAGCTACTTAAAATATAAAATATGTGTTTCCATTTTACACATCAAAGCCTGGGTAATGCAACTGAGGCAAAAGAGAATACTCTCAGCTTATCATCACAAGGATAAAACAATAGCAGTGCAGAGCAACCAAAAGGTATTTACACCCCTTCTTGTCTTTTACACGTTGTTGTGATAGCAGACATATCCTAAAGTATAGTTATCATTTCTAAAGAAAACAAATAAATACATAAGATGGACTATTTTGACGAATTGAAAACAATTTATTCATTTGACATAACATAGACAGAATTAGTTACTCCAGTTGCATCATAGTTTGTTGAAGTATCTTTGGCAGTAACTGCAGCCTTAAGTCTTTTATGTTATTGAATGTATGCCCTGTTCTTACCAGTTCACCTTTTTTTTTTTTCCCCTTTAAATGCACATCAGCATTACCTTTGTACCGTGGGGATTTAAAGTCCCTGTTGAGAAAGACAGACATGATAATGCAGATGTCTTATTGAAAACTTTATTAATATGTGAGGTAATTACTATGTCCTTAATGATGCACTCACTGTCACTTAAATAATCGAGGTGCTTAACTTTTGATGTGTTTATACTGAAATAAGCCCATCAAGCACATGTCATCTGAAATAGATTTGTCAGTCAATGATGGATAAGAGAGAGAGAGAGAGAGAGAGAGAGAGAGAGAGAGAGATGAATTGACACATACAAATTGCAGGAGAAGTGTGTTACATTGAGTAGAACGATTTTTAACAGCAATGGTTTATAGTGATTAATATATGTTTGATGTTATTGCACTAAAAAAAGAAAACAGGTAATCCAACTTTTAAAAAATTTAATACGAGTAATTAAATTAAGTTTATCCAAGTAAATATTATCAATTTATCATGTTAAACAAGTGTGAAGAAATTAAGTTTGGCAAACTTAATTCAAGAAAATATAAAAAAATAAACTCAATTGTTTTAAGTTGGAGCAAGGTTGCTTTGAGCCGCTGACTTGCAGATGAGCATCCATCGACCATTAAT
This sequence comes from Poecilia latipinna, assembly GCF_001443285.1. Lineage (NCBI taxonomy): Eukaryota > Metazoa > Chordata > Actinopteri > Cyprinodontiformes > Poeciliidae > Poecilia > Poecilia latipinna. The sequence continues at coordinate 361,719 of NW_015112639.1, read as the reverse complement.
TGCAGCTGTTGACTGAAATCCCTCATTCTGCTTGTGGCGACAGCAGAGAGAAAAACTCACAATCCTTTTCTTTCCTCTTCCCAAAAAAACAACTTTGTGTTGATCTGTTAAAAAAAAGTCTCAGTAGATTGTTGTAAGAAAACATAAAAATGTTAAAGGACTGTATTGTTTTATTTGTCTGATGCAAGGTACATGTGTGTGTTGGTGTGTGGACAGGGGCGGATCTAGAAAAATATTTATGGGGTGGCAAGAGGGGGGCAGGGATTTTTTAGGGGTGGCAG
>NW_015112639.1:352439-356129 GCF_001443285.1 Poecilia latipinna | reverse complement strand
GTGTGTGTGTGTGTGTGTGTGTGACCAGGTGAAGGCTTTAAGCGAGTGTTGAGCTTCGACCTGGTTAGTGTTGGAGCCAAAGTAACCTAAAGGCTAGTTAAGCTCTACATGACACTGGCCCAACTCCAACAGCTGTGGTCTGAGCAGCTCCACCACACACACAAACACACACTTGTTTACACACAAAATGAGCACAGTCTCAAACTAGTTACACTTTATCTCTTTCCCTCTCCTTTTTGCCTTCACTATATGCACTTGTTTTGCACTCACTCATAAATAAGTTCTTCTGAAGGCTGATGATGTATTATTTCCTTTTCTCTTTATGCCTCCCACACACATGTCATACACACATGCCAAAAAGCATTGCATGTTGCCACTATAAAAATGCAAATCCACCTGCTTCTTGACTCCTTGCTGCACGTATTTTTTCCTCCATTTTTTTTTCCACTGACTTCATTAGAGTGGAAGCAGAACCTGGGTGACAACTTTAATTACAGGTGTGCGCACACACACTGGGAGCTATTTTCTCCTGAGTCGACCTAATCATCATCAATAGCCTCGTCATCGCCACCACCATCCGCCCCCACAAGGCCATCATCCTGGGAGCAGATGAGGTGCCTTAAATTCATGCATGTATAAGTCAACAGATATAGGCAGATATAAAACTGAGACTAGGCTGGATGTGACTTTTCAAGATGCAAAATGTTAAAATAAAGAGGTGTGAGGGGTGAGAGAGTGGGTGATGGTGTGGAGGTGAAGGAGGGTAGTGGTGGGAGGTTATTGTCGGGGTATAATTGCCTGGAGACGGTGCAGAAATAAGCCCTAATGGTCACTAATCCAAGCCTGGAGAGGGCCTCTCCACAGTGCTCCACTGAATGCTGGTAATGGGCTTCCAGCTCTGTCACTTACATATGCATAGATCTTTCACCATTAAAGCTTGTTTGAATGACAAATATGGGTAGTTGTAAAAAATGATAAAAAAAAAGTGAAATGGGGAAGAGAGAGAAAGAAATGGAGAGAGTGATGGAGGAAGATTTCTTCTTGGCTGGCAGTAATTTGGCAGCCGATCAGGAGCCTGTCCTTAAACCTCATTAGCCTATTGTTCACCTGATGCCGACTGGAGACACAGAAGCACAGGATGCAGCATGAAGTGGCCAGAAAAAAAATGGACTTATCTAAAATATGCTTTGATGATTCTTTATTCAAAGTCCTTTTTGATTTTCTTGTTTTATTTCTTTGTCTTTCAAAAATAATTACCTACTTTATTTAAATGTTGCTCTTGGAATGGTTGCCTGTGAGTTTTTCAATTTTTCCCATTATCTTCTGCAAGCAGTGTGGCCTCACGGGTTTTAGGGAGTATTAATATTTTTTGTTTTATAAAGTGTTATTATTTCTGAGCACAACTCCTCCAGACTAGCGGTAGTGGCAATTAGCAGAACTTAATATCTGCTGAGCTCATTATACAAAATGCTTCTCAAGCCCAAGGCTCCTAAGAATGATTGTAAACAGGATCATGGAGGAACACTGTTGTGACAACTTGTTGAAGGCAGAGTGTCAAAAAGAGTAGGAGCTTCTTAAAGAGACAGTGGCAAATTTTGAGTCGCCAAATTGTGAAATAAATTTTTTTAATGTTATGTTTGATGTAGACAGGTAACATCAAGGTAACATCAGGTCATATCATAACAAACGAAGGTAACATAAACACCGTGTGCCTGGAAAATAATAGATGTTCTTACAAACACACAAAAGTATTTGGGCAGCCTAGCTAAAGTTATGACTTGAATAAGGTTTAGATGCTCATGTGTGGCATTAAACAGGTCAGGCATACTCCAAAACCATCCAAGTAAGAGGGACCCAGAATTCCTATTATTTGTATCTGGAGACATCAAATAGCAGTTTTTCTCAAAAAGCCAGATATCACATTTTGGGTGTGATTCGTTTTCATTTAGGATGTGGTTTTTTGGAACGGCTTTATTCTGTCTTAATGAATAAAATCATCAATTGAGATTAAAAAAAAATGTTTTGATAACCTATGACACTGAAATCTGACAAAAAAAAAAAACCAAAGCCAGAAGAACTTTGTTAGGTAACAAATACGTTTAAATAACATGCAAACTTCAACAAATGCTGTTTACCTGTTAAATAGAGAAATTGTGTCTCTAATGAATTTGTCTGTTGGAAAACAAACTACACAGTCGCCGTATTGAATCATTGAGGGGCTGGATGGATTGTCCAGGACATAGAGCAGTTTGTTAAGTGACCTTCTGTCCCTCACAGACTCAAACATCTCCAGGTTCTGTGCAATGATTTTTCTGTCTTTATGAATGACTTTATTGATTATGCTGGCGTATCTCGCTCAGATGTTGCTTCCCCCAACAGACCACAGCACAATCAATGGCATTCTCAACTGCAGAGGGTTTGGAAGTTTTCAGCACTTTGTTGCACATAATCTTGAATCAGAGGTTAAGTTGATAGCTTGTAAATTTTCTATTAGTGATGAAACGATGTAACTCAGATCAAGTGATCAAGTGAAGAAGTATTTTTTGAAAATTTGAAGTTTGACAACATTAAGATCTGATCCGACCCACATAATATGAGATAAAACGTTACAAATTTCACTGCAGGTTGCTACACCTGTCTCTTAAAGATGGGGTTCAAGTATCTCGATGAACTGAAAGATTCACACTCTAAGATTTCAGTACATTTTGCTGAGAGCTTGCTTGAGGAACTCTACATATAGCATTATATTATCAGTTGGTAAGAAGATGTTTTCCAACAAGATTACTTTGTCTGACTAAGTTTCTTTCAGGGAACTTTTTTTTGTTTATTTCCATCCATCCATGTAGCCTACGTACTGGATCATGGTCAACATTATCCAGTTTCTTCTGTGATGTTTCCAAGGCCGTCCTCGACATAAAATGTCCTTTCATGATGCCATATCCTACCATTCCTTTTCCTTGTGGGATTTCTGTTGTGTCAGACATTCATCTTACCATTGATTTGTGATTTCTTCCTCATGGGCGTTCAGTCACAGGCTCTCAATCCAGTAGTGCAGCTATGTGATGTGGTGGAAGGGTGAGATCACTGATGTGCAGCTGAAAAATCTGCATCGATTATGTGAGATTTTGTCTAATCTTGACAATATAATATAAGCGGAACGTTTCAAGTAACTTTTATGATCTATGCCAAAATAATATAGTTTTCTGCATCGTAAAATCTGTTACCAAGTTCAAGTAAGTTATACCTAGTGAAAATTTGGTAAGCTGTATCTTCATTACTTGCTTTGAATTCTAACTTAGAGCAATTAAAGTTTATTTGTACAGGAATCAAATGGACCATCATTGCACTTTTGTCTGCAGTGGTGGCTTGAGTGAAACATGCATAGATGTCTCAAGCATAGATCTATCAGGGAAAATCAAGGCAATGATAACTGAAAGGAACTTCACACAAATGTACAAAAGAATAGATTTAATTAAATGTACCACAATACTGTTTATAAATGACCTGCATTGTCATCTTAAAATAAATCTGTCCTCTCTGAAGGAATCAGGGTGTTTCTCTTTGACATCACAACATACAACTGCTAGTCTTAACCCCAACATAAGTGTGGCTTGTACTACCATCAAAACATGTCCCCGCATGCAGGCCGGGGCAGGGGGGGGGGAGGGGGGGCTGGGGGTGCTTGAGCAC
>NW_015112639.1:321938-347358 GCF_001443285.1 Poecilia latipinna | reverse complement strand
TGAGCACCTGCCCCTTTAGTGGTCTCTGCACGGCCGTGACCGCATGGATCCAGGGACACTTTGGAAATGCGTCACTTTGTAACATTTTTTTTCTGCTTGGTGTCTTAGCACTACTTCCAGACCAAATGTGTCACTCTTCTAGAACATAAAAAGGGAATCTGCTCTGAGCTTGGATGTGTGCAAAGTACATGAGTTCAAGGACATACAGGCCCTTATGTGCAGGAATGAATGTACCTGGATACCAAGATAAAGTGGTTCATATTTCACTACTACTTCTCCAATGCTAAGACTCTAATAGCAAAGATGGGTTTCTATGATACAAATACCAGATTATGAGTGGCATGGCTTTATTTTCTCCCTCTATGTGTCTTAGAGTGTGTGTATTAATGTGTTTTGCAGAGCAAAGCACAGATATCTTTGTGAACAAATCTGTCACATAATTTTAGACTACACACAGTTACACACATCCAAATTTGCACATCTTTGTTTTATTTTTTTCCATATTTGTGGTGTCCATAAGTGACACACAGACACACACACAAATGTGCACACTGAGTGCAAGTAGTAATAGATATCCAATAGCTGGGAGCTGTGGAAGGGTCCCGCTATATCTGTCAGAGCTGCCTGGCAAAGGCGCGGCAAGTTCAGATGCTATCACCACAAACGGCTGCATCAAAAGATTTAGTGTCCTCGCCATCCCTCCCACCCTCGAGCCTGGCCGTGCGGCGCAGTCCGCTGGGCAGAACAACAAGAAGGAGGGGAGGGATGCCGAAGAAAGACGACAGGCAGGGAACAGATAAGAGGGAAGCGACAGCAATATGAGCCAGGGGAGAGGTTTGAGGTGGAGGACAACAGAGAAAGGGGGGCTGAAATAAAAGAGGTGGAAGAAGAAAGGGAGAAGAAGCACTGTGGCTTTTCTTTACCACCTCATGAGCACCTCTTGAGAAGCCAGGTTCATGAAAATTAGCAAAAAGCAACACTAATTGTAGCAAGCAACATCAAAAACGGCTGCATGTCCATAAAAAATAATTGTGAATTTCCTCATTGCATGGTATGCCAGAAAGAGAATTGCATAAGAAGCCTGAGCCAGTACTCAATCATTAACTCAGAAACAGCTGCTCCCTGAAGACTTTCAGACATTGCACTTTTATAGTTATTCTCTGCTAACTATTGTCAATGCTTAACTTTAACCACTCTAAAAAAAACAAAAATCACATAGACTCAGAAAACTGCTGCAACCACCTGATGCAGGGCATTAAAACTTGAAGCAAAATATAAATTTACTTTACCTTTAGCTTAGAGAACACACATGACCTTTGCTGCATATGCAGTCCATTTCACTGTTGTCCTGTACTAAGAAGGTCCTGGGTTCAAATCCCCGCCTGGGGCCTTTCTGCTTGGAGTTTGCATGTTCTCTCCATGCTTGTGTGGGTTTGCTCCTGGTACTCCTTGGGTTCTTTGAACGCCAACCTGCATTGAGGACAGTGTGGTTTTGTTTCAATTAGATTAAAATATTATAAAAAGTAAGAATGTCTGCTTTTGTAACAGAACAAATACATAAAATCAGACAAGCATAAGGAGTTTCCTAAAAACACTACACACAAATGTATTTATTAACATAGAAAACATTCATATTTGCCAATTTAATCTTACATTATTTATGATAATAAATCAAGAGTCGCTTGGGAGCAAAAGTGGCTCTTTGTAGGGAGCAGTACAGGAAAAAGCACCCATACTCTACAATGTGTTTATACATTAGTGTATGTACTTTATGATTTTCTTTCAGCTGATGTTAGCTTGAAAACACTTTACAGTTCTCTATTATAGAGGAGCAAACACATTGTCACATGAAACTCTCAGTTGGTATTTTATATAACATATTGTAACAACTATGTAAATCTTTGATTTTCAGTGACTATAAAGGAAAGCTAATTATGGCTTTTCATTAGCGTTAGCTCAAAACACTATGCTAATAGTGAATGGGAAATCCAAGTAGAAATTTTCTGTATGCAGGTTATGTAAGCTATATAAATATAACGTAAGAATCACTTTAATTCCAAGACAAGTGCCAATTTGGGTAAAATGAAAAACTTTTACAGGTACAGTTTAGTTGAAAACTATTGATATGTTATTTTTTAGTCAAACACAAGCAATGTCAAATATTCAAAAATAATTAGATTTTTCTTGCTGCACACTGAAATAAAAGTGATGTCATGAAACATTTTAAATTGGAGAACTTGTGTTTTATATGTACCAAAGAAGTGTTGTTAAAAATGTACTAAAGCTTTTGTGTTGCATCAAGCAAAAAAGTTAGAATGGACCTTAAAATGCGTATCAGTTTAGCAATGAGGGTGGAGGTCAGGATGGGGTGGCGAAAGGAAGGAGGAGTGAAGAAAGGTTCAGATTTCTTTCCCTTTGGGTCAGCTGCTAATCACAACCCTCCTGAGACCTTGCTATCAAATACACCCTGCACAGAAACACACACAGAAACACACACACACACACACATTGGAGACACCGATTCCGCTGCTCTTGAATAACCTCACCGGGGGCGAGTGACGAAGAAGGGATGGAGGCAGGGAGAGGAGGGAATTGGGGCAAAATCATCCTCCCTATTTAGAAAGGAAAGGAGGGAATCAGCATGCCCTTTGAAGCTTTCCTCGCTCAACCAACACACAGCTACGGGGCTGCTGCCTTGTCGAGGTGTGTGTGTGTGTGTGATTTTTTGCATTTCCCACCTTGTAAGATCCATTTTTCCAATAAATATTACGTAGTGAGGACCATCTGTTCCTTATGGGGCCCAAAGCCTGGACCCTATAAGAGGAAGTGCTGTTTTTGGGGTAGGGGTTAGGGTTAGAACTAAAGTGTGAATTGAGTTTAGGTTAGGTTTAGGAATAGGCATCTACTGGTAATGGTGAGGTTTAGGGTAGCAGTCAGGATTAGGCTATATAAGTGAATGATAAATGAATGGAAGTCAATGTAAAGTCCCTGTGAAGATAGAAAGACATACTGTGTGTGTGCACGTGTGTGTGTGTGTGTGTGTGTTGAAAGACCCTCCCGTGGAGAGAGACGGTGAGGGAGAGAGCGCAGCAGCCCTGATTAAATGCTGGAGCCGTCATGCCTGCGAGCCAGCCAGGAGATTAATATCGGCGTAACCTGTTACTTAATTCATTATGGGGATACAGGCTAATTTGATTTGATATTATTTTAATAAAGTTCTGTGATATCCAAGATTGTTTCAGGCTATCAAAATAATTTTCCAGTTATTACAGTTCGTCAGGCAGGTCCCTTTGATAGCACTGGTTCACCAGGCCTGTCCTGAATACATTACAGCCCCCCACTTCATCTCCATACAGACACACACACACACACTTTTTCCCTAGAACTCAATCCACACAAACACACTCACACTTTTAAATTCTTCTCCAAAATCTCCTAATTTCTTCTTTGTATGCGTTGGGAACACAAACCTAATTAGATAAGTGGAAAGTATTATGGGAAATTTAGCAGACTTTTAAAAAGCAGTGAGTGGCAGGTTGAAGCTCAATTGAAACTCAGATATGCACCTCGACCCTTTGAACCTTTTGCAACAGTTACAAGGTGTGTATGTCTCCACTAGCTTTGCACAATTGATGATGATCTTATCCATTTTTCTTTACAAAACAAGTTCAATTCAGCTTGGATGGAAAATGTCCTTGAAAGTCATTGTATAAATGCCCTCCAGTCAAAATCCTTCCTTTGTGGATCTGATTATCTATTTCTTGTGTTGTCTTGCTGAGGTGATGCCCTCCCAGAGTTTTAAGTCTCTGACAGATTTTTTTCATGGATTGCCTTGTGTTTAACTCCATCCATCTTTCCATCAACTCTGACCAGTTTTCCTGCCCCTATACTGAAGCATCTCCACAGTGTGAGGCTGCCAGCCTGTTTCACAGAGGGGATGGAAATCTCATTTGATCAAATCACCTTCTTCCATACGTGCTGTGTAATCTATGTGCATGGCTTGTACCAGAGTCCAAACATGGCCTTTGATGGCTTTCCTCCAACACTGACTGTCTGCTAGACAATTTCTTGGAGGTCAAATTTGAGGAGTCCATGACTAATACCCATCTTGTTCAAACATTTCCCCACTGGAGCTGTGGATCTTTGCAGCTCCCGATGGGATTACCTCGGACGTCGTCAGCTCAGGTGGACAGGCATGGTAACTTTGCAGCTGTCCTGTACTCCTGAACAGGGCACCCTGAGATATTCAAGAGTTTTAGATTAAGTTTGGAGTTTAATAATTTATGTGCATCTTTCGTTAGAATCTAAAACAGGAAACGGATGATAATACAGCTGGAAACTTCAATCACATAAGGTCAAAGTTATACTGACGCTCTCAAATACACACTATGACTCCATTAATATTTGGGTAGCCAGGAGTTTTTACTGTTGATAAGCATCAGGCTTCAGAAATTATGGCTGATCAATCCTTTTGGTAAAAACTTTAAAGGGTTTGGACAATTGGCTCAAAACACAACTTTTGAACCAGATCAGAAGCCATTCCAGATGCCAAATGTCAGCCTGCTGGATTAATCTAAAAACCAGCGTTGATGTGGATTTTTCCTCCGCGTCCTGCTGGAGCAGATGGAAATGAAAGTTACTTTTAAACGATATGAAAAAAAAACATGGTTACTTCTTGTTTACTTATTTTGATATAATTTATTTGAGTATATGAAGTAACTAACAACCTGAAAGTTTAGTAGAGCTGCATGAACCTAAAACTCACGGGAGCAGCCATAAGTCCTTCAGGTTAATATGATGTCGAAAACATAACTGGGATGTTCATGTTTACATCTCTAGCTAATGCTAAACAGTTACATACTGAGGTCTTACCCAAAAGATGTACACCCCACCAAAAGTGAAAAGTTGGATTTTTTCAAACAGGTCAAAGGAATTGCAATAGGTTTTCCTCTTTGAGTAAAATAACCATATTAATAGGACATCAGGAAATAGTGCCAAGTTGTTAAATTATATAAAAAACTGTCCAATGCTTAGACCAGCTTTGACAAAAAGAAATCTAAGCTGATACTTAGCCATGTAGGTCAAGATCTTTCCACAGCAACACTTCTTTGACAAGACAAAAATTGTACTGGTTAATTGATGTTAAAATACCAGACAAAGCCCCTTTAATCAAAGCTTTCGTTTTCTTTTTACCTCTGCTTCAGTCGCTGCCTTTTTCTCCCATCACCAATGTCATCCATTCATTATTAAAGCTCCCCTTGCCTTGTCTCTCCTGTGTTCTGCTCTATTAGAAACCCTTGTATCAGCTGCTCCGGGCTATAGAAGGACAGAGTAGGAAAAAAAAATGAAGACATGTTCGGCTCTTTGCAGGGGGCGTGTAAGTCGCCTGTCAGCCTGTAATCACTGTGTCCGCGACTCTGTATGCTAATTCATTTCCCCATACTGCTGACTAGGACATGCAATATAAATGAAGTTTGTTGGACTGCACAAGGGCTGACTTGAATAAAAGATCAGGGTCCTGAGGAGATTCGGGCTGTTATTAGCCATGTGGAAATTCACATTTACACCACCAGAGACCTAATGTTGTAATGAAAGCCTTTTTACATGGAAATTGGCATCTTTATCCCTGTCAGGGACGGATTAGCATGGCTGGGTCTACATTGTACAACAGCAAAGTGAAGGATGAAAACTGCAGATGGAAAAAATAAATTATATTAAAACATCCTTTGGCTAAAATATTTTTTGTGATCCTTTAAGTAATGCTTATTGCCAAAGAATCCGGATGCAGACTGTTATCTTTATATAAATATGGGAAGAAGAACTGCCACTGATTGAGTGCCTGTCTTTACCATGCAGCTAATATTCTCTATGACGATGCACTTAGCCGGTGAATGAAATCAACCCATAGCCAAGGTTACTTGCAAGACCCATACAACAAGTAATAGCAGAGTGACTCTTTAGTGTTGAGAACTGAGAGTCAATCAGACCAATTAACACTGCAATATTTTTAGTCACACTAAGGGCGACTTGGCTACATAAGAAAACGTGGTAACACTTTATTTGAAGGGGGGTGAATAAGACTGTCAAGGCACTTTCATAAACATGACATAACACCCGTCATGAACATGAATAAGCCTTCATGAATATTTATGACAACAGTCATAAAGTGTCATTCGGTAAATTATGACACTTTTAATACAAAGTTGACATTATTCAAAATGTCTTTGTTATGACAACTTGACATTAGCCTAGAAATCATTACTGATATAAATTTGTTATAAAAGTATTACTGATTGCACTTTAAAAATTAGGTAACTTTATGTTATTAAAGGTAAAGTTTAAACAGTAATGATTTCTTGGTTAATGTCAAGTTGTCATAACAAAGACATTTTGAATAATGTCAACTTTGTATTAAAAGTGTCGTAATTTGCCGAATGACACTTTATGACAACAGTCATAAATATTCATGAAGGCTTATTCATGTGCATGACAGGTGTTATGTCATCTTTATGATGATGTCATGACAGTCTTATTCACCCCCCTTCAAATAAAGTGTTACCGAAAACGTAAATAGTTCTAAGCAGTGGGTAGAGTGGTTCATAAAATACCAGGTTCAAACTGTCTGGCTTGGTTGTGTATGACAAATATTGATGTTACAGAACAAATTCATTTGAAAAAGTGTGTTTATGGAAACAGTTGCATTTTAAAAAGTAACAAAAAAGCAATTACAGAAGCCAGGGACATTCAAAGTGACAATAAAGCCTTTTAAGTAAGACCATCAAAACAATATAGCATTCTGATGTCAAATTTAGGCAGAAACACGTCTTGTGTAAAGAATTAAATTAAATGAAAAATTGTTTATGCACAGATTGGCAACATGCTTTGTTATTTTGATCAAGAAACTTAAAACCTGGGTACTAATGGGTCTTAATCACCTTAAATATCTCACCCATACAATGATTTGGAGTAGTCATCACAAAGTCCATCTGAAAATTTGTGGAAAGAAATTAAAACGTCTGTGGATCTGGAAACTGGGTTTGGTTCAGCAGGCTATTTTGTGAAGCTTATAGAAAGATACCCAAAATGCTTCATTTAGAAGGAAAATCTACCAAATACGAAGGAAGTGTGTGCAAACCTCTGACTTTGAAGAAATCTAAACTAAAATAATTTCCAAAATTATCTCACTTCATATTCTTGCAAATAGAAGCGATTTCAGTAATCCATACTAACCCTAAAACACTAAACCTTTAAACCCTAATGTTAGGCGGGGATAAATAATGGTTCAATCTTTTTGTGGTGTGTATGTACAAATCTTTTTTTTTTTTTTTTTCAGCTGTAACTTAAGATTATTTCTTTCAAAATGAATTTAATTTATTAGAAAGGGTGTAATAAACCATTAACAGCTCACTTAACACAAACATTCCTGGGTAATAAATCAAAAACACACTTTCACAGCAGAATATGGACATCTCTGCCTGTGTTTTACTTACTTTAACCATTTACATGAAATGTGTCACTACTAGGCAACCAGACCCAGACTGTCAGGACAGGAGAATTTATAAAATGAAAAACTTTTATTTTTATTTTTCCTATGAAACAATCTGTCTTAGAAACTTTTCAAACAGAGCCGACACTTCAGGTAACCTGAACTTGGATGTGTCCAGGTAAATTCAGGTGTCGTTCTGTTTGTTTTATAAAGCAGCTCGTTGTACGTGGTGAGAAAAAAAAAAGTAAGTCTTCCATAAATACTGTGAAGCCAGGAAGTGTGTTAAAGATTAAGTTGGACGAAAGCAGACTTGGGGGGTGAGCAGCTCTCTGTCACTTAACCTCCATAAGAAAATAGACGTGCTTCTACATGTATATTTGGAGAATGTGGAAGCACTTTGCTCCACGCTGAGTTAAAGCTTCAAGGTCAAGGCCTTCAGCCCCCCAGGGGATGTGACAAGACACAGGTGTGTGTATGTGTGCCTTTGTTTGATGGTTTAGTTCTATGCACCTTACTTATACTGAAAAAAATTGCAAAAACTTTGACAATTTTAGCTTGTGTTTTGGCTGAGATTAATTACACTGCATAGGTGATTAAACGTGAACCAGTACAACTACAATAACGTGGTCAAAAATTTGGGTGCAACATTTGTTCTACTTTTTCTAAAAAATAAATAAAGTTAGGCACGCCAGTGCAAAAAGTTAGTGTGAGCTTTCTGCAAAAGAAGCAGAGATATTTGTTAAAATACATGCAGCTGAAAGTTGTAGATAACTTCTCAGATTTCCTGTTTTTTACTTTGAAAACCATGAATATTTTTCTTTTCATTTAGCACTTATTTGCTGCTTTGTGTTGGCTTATCATCAGTCTCTCTAAAACTGCCTAGGATGTCTCACAGTTCTCACCCAGAGACCGCTGGAGTAATGGGGCATGAGCCCCTTGTCACCCTGAAAAGAATAAATGATTCTGGACAATGGATTGATGGATGAATGTATTTCAAATGTCCTAACACAATGAGACATATTTAAAAGAAAAGAAACATCTACTGTTAATGTAAGACAATTATCACTGTAACAATAAAATAAACCCTCCCAGCTGTTGCTTTTCCTTTTGCAAACTTGACTTTGTCTCCATCTGCATGCTCTCACTCTAGACATCTTTACCCTCAAGCGATTAGGGGTTATATGCTAAGTTCTCCCCAAAGCGTTCTGCTCTCTCGTTATGAGTTTATACTTCTATTAAACTATCATCAGACAATGACGAGTCGTGCCCCCAATCGATATTTATGCAAACACAGCTGTAGTCATTATGTGAAACATAAAATAAGGACAAATTATTATATTGAGAAAGAGCATCCTAACTTCCTCCCCAGTAAAACGAGCACGCTTGATTGAAACAAACTTGAATATTAAAGAATCCACTTAATTTTTATATGAAGGAGTCCTGCATGTTGGTTTGACACATGGTTCAATATTTGAACAGTATTTAGAAGCAGTGAGATAGAAAGAAAAAAGTGTTTTAACTCAAAAATGATTTTGCTTGGAGTGATAGTGGTAGTAATAAAGAAGTTATTGACCAAACGATATTGATCGACAGCTCCTCGGGCAAAACAAGCCGACCTTGGTCTCCCTCTGTGACTTGCCCTCCCTCCGTCTGTCTCCCCTCTACCCTCCTCCCCCGGAATTCAATAATATATTATTTTACCCAGTTTAAAGCTGGACAACAAATAGCTGCACAATATAAGGTGAAGAATTGCTGGGAATTTTATTTTTCATGGCTATTTGCCTGTAGAAATTTGGCAAAGGAGCACATAGGGGTGATTAAAATCAAAACTCCAGTCGAGGCTTGATTAGGGGTTGCCATTCAACTGAGAAGCATGGCAGAGAGAGAAGGAACCGGATAGAGAGGAAAAGAAGAAGGTTAGCAAGAAGAAAGGAGAAAAAACTAGAAGCGATGCATTCCTTCCTCTCCTTGGCATAAATCAGATAATGACCTTGAAGTCTTTGCAGCGGAAAAGTGGCAGTAACTACTCCCAAGCTTCGTCCTCTGGCTTTTCGCAAGAGCAGAGGAGGGAAACAATGGCCATTGATTTAGCCCTGAAGAGGCGGGGAGAAAAGGCAGAGGTGATTGTCGCCTCACTTTCTTGGAATACATTTTAAGACAGCGCGGTTTTGTAAAGTAGCTGTCTTTTCTAAATGGTTGGAATTCATTTACAGTATCCCTAGTGGTTAGTCTGTTAAAATATTTTATTGCATTTTAAAGTTTTCCATGTTTGAACAAAAAGTCCAAGGTATCTGAGTGGTGGAGCTGTGAAGTAGAGTCTAACAAAATGTGTGTAGAAGTTGTTTAAATCTCTATTTTTTATTATTATCATTATTTATTTCTCATGAGGGTAAGGTCAAATGATTTAAAACAAAACAGACTGTTATTTCTATTTTATAATATCACATTAAAGGTTAAAGAGTTTAACATAACCTTGCTTGCGATGTTGCAGCTCAAACTCAATTAACTTTTCTAAAAATGTTTTTGATGTGTGAAATTAGCAGCAGGCAAATCCCTTCCTCCTGTTCATTTCCTGTTAGCTTGGAGCCAAAGGTTGATTTGTTATTGTGATGCTTGTTTTCTGTTTTGGAATTAGTGAAAAGAAACCATTTTATTTCCTTTTCCCTTCGTACCGCACCCATATCAAACCCAGACCCAAATTTAGTCAACTATTTCACATTTACAGATTTGCATTTCTTTGGAACGTTTTTATGTTTTTGTAACGTTACAAGCTGAAACTTAAATGTAGTGCACAAAATGATGGACGATGAAGTGTATATGATTTTATTGATGGTTTTATAGTTTTAATGTATGATGTGCCTTTGTGTTTGCCCACACAAGTCAATATTTTGTGGAATTGCCATTCTTGCATTTAATGCTGCAAGTATTTTGGGATACGTTTCTAATAATAGTAATCATCTCACCAGTATCTTCTTACCAGTATTTAAGCTCCTCATTGTCAGTCAGTCTCTGCCACATCCTCCTGTTGTCTCCTGTTGTCTACCCGTCATCATCAGACTTTGCCTGGCTCTATGCATTTTGGTCCACTTTGTCCGCTCAAACATGACAATATTCTAAGACAGAAATAGGTTTTCTATTTAGGCAACATATTTTGCTAGGTGATTTCTTTTATTTAAAATATGTAAAATAAAAGGAGCTGAATCCATTTTTAAAAAAATATAAAATATAAAACACATATTTCACCTCTATGCGCTCTTGTTTAAAGCAGGACTGTCATGTAATTTCCAGCCACATTGTTCCATTTTTATAGCACAATCAGCTATGCTACATTCAGTCGTTATAAAAATTATGTATATACCAAACATAACTTAAAAGAAATTTGACTTCGTAATTCGATGACATGAAGTTGGCATCCGTCTCTTTAAGAAGCTCCTACTATTTCTAACATTCTCTCTTCAGTACGTCATCACAAAGATGCTCCTCTATCATGCCGTTTACATGTGTTCTTAGGAGTGTTGACCTGAGAAGTAGATTGTATGAAAAGACATGTAGTTTTACCGGGTATTTGTTAACTGTTGCAGCTGCTAATCTGGAGGAGCTATTTGGGGGAAGCTCGGCTGGAAACTGCAGCTCCAACCAGGAGCTTAATAGGCACTGTATTTTATGGGCAAGCATTTAGGCACCCCCAAATGGTTGCCATAGGAGATTAAATAATTTCTTAAACATGCATGAAAGAATCAGAGTAACAATCCAAGTTTTTGATGAGGGAATGATATTAGAACACGATGTAAAGATATAAAATAAAATTGATTTTTGCATAATAATCCCTCTTAAAAGACCTTAAAATGATTAGAGAAAATATAGCTGTGCAGAACCGATTTTGTGCAGAAGTAGACACATATCAAAGTATTTCTGGAACACTATTAGTCTTGTACATTCCCCTTGGAACATATTTCAATGCATGATGCAAAAAGCTGTTATGAGCCTCCATCCAAAATTGTTGCTAAGCTCTGACATCCCCTTCAATATTTTCTTGGGTGGTCTACAAGCTGGCTGCACTTGTCACTGGTGTCACATTTCCTCTCAGGAATAAAGTCACAGATTGGTCCAAAGGGTCACTAAAAAGACTGAATTGCCAAGTTGGACAGAGATGTGCTTGTTTACCTGGCATTGGTTGCTGAGCATATTCTGCTGATGTTGAAAATAAGCCTATTTTTTTAAACTTATTTTGCCATATTTCACATGCCATAAAGAATTTGGAGATCCAAATGTAAAACATGCCTCTTTTTTTTTTCCTGATGTCCAAAAAATAGCATAACAAAGCATAGAACACAAAGATTTAGCTCAATGGCACCTCAGGCCATCAGTGTTACTTTACTTATCCTATGTGAACATGATCATCTTGTTCGTTTGCATGTTGGAGATAGTGATTTAGAAAGAGATGACAGTTATGCTTTTTGAAATATTAATCCTGCTTCCACGACCGCCATGTGAGACAACCAGTGACTTGGCACACATGCAGACAGAAGAAGACAAGAGCCGCTGTGTTTACCCGGGGTTGGGTGGCTTCAGGAGTGTGAGTATTTATTATTAACAGGCTTTTATCAATTTATGCCAGGGCAGTATGGAAGGCTTTAATGTGTGCAGCGTCAGGACAAGGATGCGCTTTTGTTGAGCTCACTCTTGTCTCCTAACATTTCTCATGGTTTTATCTCCTAAAGTACTTGAAACTCTGTGCCACACCATGTGTTACATTGGCTTGGTTTTGTTGTTTGCTACACTCCAACTCTTCTGAAGCATGGGTACATGATGGCATGGGTTATGACCTTACTGCTGGAAACTTAAAATTCAGCCCACAAGTCTGTTTTCCCTGCAACACACACTCATGCAGAGGGATGGATATGCAGTGTTTGCCATGGGAGAGCTCCTCATTTACATCAATTATGGATTGTTAACTTCCATCTTCTTGGCCTGGTCCTGCATATTTCATGGCGAGGGGGTTATTTTATGAGTTAATGTGTCCAGTTGACATGCCTTTGAAAGCACTGTCCTGTCCCGTGCACCATGTGCAAAGCTTTGGAAAGCACGCAAACACCACTACACCAGTTTGTGTGTGTGTGTGCATGTTAGCCTCTTGCCTCATAATGCATAAAGCACAAATGTGTCTGGTGACCTCAGTTTCTCAGGGTGGGAGGGGGCAATTTTAAGTGCTTGCAGAGTTTTAGAAGTAATTCTAAATATGATTTGTTTTTATTTTTTCAAGCTTTCTTTGTTCATTCATAACTCAGTGAGTTACCTGAAGATATACAATATATTGCCAAAAGTTTTCAGACCCTTTCCTTTACATACACATGAATAATAGCATCCCAAAGTAATAAATAGACACAAATATGGATATGGAGGTGGCCAACCCTTTAGCTACTGTATCAAATTCAACTCTTCCAGTAAGACTCTACAGTATTTTGGAGTGTGTCCATGGGAATATTTTATTTTTCTCCCAGGAGAACATTTGAGGTCAGACACCGTTGTTGGACAGGATGGTCCTGGTCTCAAACTGCACTCTAATTCAATGCTTTGTAGGTTTGAGGTGCACAGTCAGAAGGATGAAACTGTCCAAAATGTTTAAAAGTCCTTTTTATTGGAACTGAAGATTTAGGCCTAAACCCTAAAAAACAACCAAGCAAACGCACTTAGCATAGTGCAGTTAGAAAAGTACATTTGTCCTGGCAAACACCAAGCACACACTCATTCATGACATTCATGTTTTTGCTGTATTGTGAACCTTTGGCCATGGAAGTGAACAGCCTGAATTCAAAGGGTTCTTAAAGAGTTTAGGATCTACGTTACTCATGACTGAAACAAAATTGTCTGTTTTATAGGTTTCAGTCTTAACTTTTTCTCTAATCACCATCAACACTGTCATCCATTCATGGTCCCAAAAGATGGCTGACACAAATGCCTAGCTACCGCCAGTCATTCTTATTTGACCGTCTTGCCAGGGTGTTGGGGAAGTGTTGCCAGCAGCTGGTGTCTTTGCACAATGTGTGAGGTGTTGTGCATTTTTTGTCTTAAACTGCGTGTGTGTGTGTGTGTCAGAGCAACACAGCGATGATAATGTGGAAAAGAAACGGGGACTGTTCTCCAATGGTACAAATTGCTTTTTTGACCTCGTAATTAGCGACAGAAGACTCTAGGAAGGAGCTGGTGATGAAACTCCCGTGGCTGGATTTAAAGCCAGACGCATAAATTATCATTTACGGAGCACTAATGGCCTGATGAGTCGTCCTAGAAGACCTCGCTGTGCCACAGCTGACTCTGCGACTGTCCGCGGCTGATCGCGGTCATCCTCTATACATTATCTCTGGCGGGAAGACTGAAGATGACATGACATATTACCAGTTCTCCTCCCAATCCTTGTTCACCTTCCCTCAGCTGTCTGCCATTTGTTTTCCATCCTCCGTTTCTTCCCGTTTATTTAATTTGTTTTGGTTTTGAAGTTTTTTGGGGGCCAAAGAAAAGAGTTGATTGAACTTTTTTTGGTAAAAAGTAAATTACTTTTGAGTGCAAATAACCTAATGCTTATATTGCTTGGCAATTCTTTATAACTATTACACCTCTTCTATCTCACATTTTCTAATTACCTTACTCCTCCACCCCCTCATATTAAGCCATATCTCTTTTCAGTTTCTGTTTTCATTAAATGTCTTTCACACTCTGCCTCTTTGACTTTGTTTGTACCTTCACCTGTTCTCGCTCTTTTCCTTTTCTTTTTTGGCTGTTAAATGGCTTGCTCTACTGGGGCTACCGATGTCTGGAATTCATGCAGATGTCAACTAAAAGCCTCTTCTGTCACTGCAAAATAATTTGATTACCATATTTTCTAGACTATAGAGGGCACCTCACTATAAGCCACACCCACAAAGTAAAAAAAAAAAAAACTGGAAACGTAGATACATAAGTCGCACTGGGCTATAATCCTTAAGCCACTGGTAACTTTCTTCTTTGATTTCCAATTTTGACTTCCAATAATTCACTTCCTGCTAAAGAGCCCCCTGGTGGTTGAAGAAAAATCCACAGAAAAGCCGTACAGGGCTATGAGCTGCATGGTTCAAAGCGTGGGGAAAAAAGTAGCGGCTTATAGTCCGAAAAATATGGCAGAATTTCAATGTACCACATATGAAGTTATTATGTAACTTTTATTCGGTAGCAGGACCACGCCATGTTACGTCCTGAGCTCAATCCACCCAGAGTTCCATGTTCGTAACATTCTACAGTCCTTCGTCCTCTCCTGAGTATCTACTCGCCCCCTCGTCCCTCCTAATCTCTTCATCCCTGTCTTTCACTCCCATCTCTACCTTGTTCTCACTTCTTATTAATTCCACCTGGTTTCAGCTTCCATGTGGAGTTGGGGGATCCTAATCGGGTTCAGGAAAGATTATTTCCTGAAGACTGTACCCCACACTGGGTCTTCACCCAGCCTCCTTTCGGGTATCTCCCCAGATGACTCATCTCCTCATCCCGTCCACCCATCCATCCAATCATCCTCTCCTTTGAGACCTTCCTTCATTTAATCTTTACCATATCATGGGGTGTGACCTCCCTAGTGAATCCCAACATTGAAAGCATGTTTGTTTCCAGTGTGACACTGAAAGCCCTAAAACGACTGTGGTCAATGAACAGAGAACAATGGAATTTAATTGGACTGGCCAATTCTGTAATCTGGCCAATGTTGGGACTCCTTTGTCTTTGAAAAACAACAACTTAGATCCAGTTAAAGATCAATTCAAACATGACCTAAACTTTTTTTGGACTGGTCAGTTCTGTAATCTGGCCAATGTTGGGACTCCTTTGTCTTTGAAAAACAACAACTTAGATCCAGTTAAAGATCAATTCAAACATGACCTAAACTTTGGCCCCATCTGTTCATACAGAACAAGACAAGAAGATAAAAGTAACAGGGAATGTGAAAGGGTCAGAAAGCTCTAATAGTGGGCTGTGGCCCCCAGTGGGGTGTTACAAACCATCAGTTAGCAGAACCTACCACATCTTCAAACACACTGCATCATTGTGATGAGTTCCCTGAAGTGATCTACAGCGTCTTTGCCTCGAAAGCACCCAGATTTTTGCCTTTGTGTGCACTTTTAATTGCACAAGCATTGGTTTCTCCCCTAGTCCTTACAGTTTCTCTCTCTCCCTCACATTCTGGCCCTTTGCTTAGCCTTTCTTCACAAGGCCCCCCAACTGCTCACTCCTCCCCTTTGTCTCTTTCTTATTCTGTCGTTTTAGCCCTGACTCTATCTTGTCCATTCTTCAAAGGGAGCTTCGTTCATTTTATTTTAATTTCATAGACAAACCCCGGGGCGAACGGCAGAGTGAGAGGGAGGCAGAAATAAGAAAGTCAGCTTTATTTTCTAGATGGCTCTGTGGTATTAGGGCAAAGCCTTTGATGGTGGGTTACTGGCCCGCCATTGGCAGTGGCTAATAAACAAATGAAGAACCCCTAACAGAAGTGTGTTACTTGCTGATCTCTGCACATGTGTGCAAAAAAGGATAGTCCTCATTGGAGGTTGGTGGGATTTTCTTGCAGCTCAACTACATTTGGTTAATGTAATTACTAATTACAGATCTGAGATCAAAGAAAGAAAGTAAAACTGAACAAAAACTAAGAGAACAGAAAGTTTGCAACATTACAGTGTGATTTATTTTGACGTGAAACAAGTCATATCTATAAGCCATTACTCAGATGTGTATACGTTGATGCATAAGTTGATTGATGTATACTTTTATTGACTTTGTCTCTTTAGCACTCTTGTAAATGTTCCGTTGCAAAGAATAACCCTGTTAATGTAGAACTGAACTGAAAACGTGCCCAAACATTTCATAGTTTGACTTGCAGACTTGCTTCAGGCTTATGTCAAATAAAAACGTTCTTACCGGCAAGCAGAATTTACTACTGATGAGATAATTACACACAATAAGTTATCCTAGGTTGAGGAACACTAAAGTTCATTTCCTGCGTATTTGCTATTGAAACCGTTTTCCTCGGGGGATCGGTAAATCATTGTGTAAAGGCCTTGTTTTGTGTGTGAATTACTGTTTTTTCTTTGTTACTTTAAAATTTTATTGTAGAACCAAAACAATTCAAATTCCCACTAATGGTGGCCCAAGGTTTCCAAAATATGTGAAGCATATGACCTTACTAAATGTTTTTTTGTTTTGTTTTTTGGAATGACAGGCAGAATTTGTTAATGTCCTTCCCAGTCATCACATTTTTCTTTTATGTTTTTCTTCTATAATGTTATGTTCCTCTATTTTTGAGTATTAAGAATGTTTGCAGTATTTTCATGAAATTAATACATGATAAAGAGCCAGCAGTGCACAGCAGCAGGTGGGGAAAACTCTTCTCACGTTGGTAGTCTCTTTGGTATCTCATTAAATATCAAATGAGTCTGTGTACAGTACTCGATGTTAAAACGTGTCTTGAAAGCTTTTCAGGACTCATAAAACTAGTTTTTGTTTTCAACTCTTGATATTTCTTGAACTCTAAGAGTTCCTTTCGCCCTTTAAATAATATTTTCTCTTGGCTTATATACAACATCAACCCTTCTTTTCCTGTTTGTCCATGCTGCAACATCCGACCCCACAAGGGCTCGTAGGCCTCTGTATGATGCATTATGCGTAGTTTGTGTGTTTGTGAGTATGTCAGCATGCAGGTGTACAGGCTGCATGAAAGATGAGCTCTGACGACAGGCCATCCACCTTGCCCTTTGGCTATTTCTGTACCTTGCTTTCCTCTGCGTCTGTTGCGTAATGATCAGGGAGATAAAGATCGGTCTTGTTTGTTGTCTCTATCAACCATAACTGGGCCTTTGTGCCAGAAGGTCAAGTGTACAGAATAAGAACAGGCTTACACAACACTGAAAACACAGGCACACCTTTGATGTTAAGAGAAAGATGTTTGTGCTTCTCACAGATCGAGGGTGGTGATTGATTTCAGACAGCAGAAATATACCTGTGCTGTGGCCAGGTACACTTGCTCTGTAACTCTTCTGTAAATATTCTGTGGATGCATGTTGAGCACTGAGCTATTTCTAGAAGCAGTGGGGAAATGTAGATCACCATGACAATAGTGGTACAGTAAAGCCTGAAATTATACATGCTTGTGTGTTTAAAGTTGTTTTTGTTTGTTTGTTTTGTTTACTTTACTGTGTATCTTCTGCCTAGAAACAACCATAAAGGTTTGGAATGGCTGAGCCAAAATCTTGATTTGATCTGAAAGAATCACTGGAGGTACTAAATATTAGTATTATCCTTGTGTCTTTTTTCCCTTTTATATCTTTGTCTAATATTCTGTGTATTTTATGCAGATTGAATGAATGCATAAATGAATGAATGAATTAGGGTGATGACATTAAGGCCCTCCAACCTCAAATACTTGGAGATCATCCCTTTAGGAATATTGTCAATATAACATTTGTACCATCCAAAAACCTGGTTACCAATGGCAAATAATTCCACTAATAATCGAGAAGGGTATAAAACTTTTTTTTAACATGTCATCTTTTTACTAAAATGTAAATAAAGGTAGAAACCTTCAAAATGTTTACTCCTTTTACATCATTTATATTGTGTTTTGAGAAATGCCTGGTTTCACTATACTATAACTAAACTATAGCTAGTAGTTATAGTAGTACTATAACTACTATAGTAGTACTATAACTACTAGCGTCATGGTGTATATTTAAATATTAAAATGTGAGGACCTCTAACTTATGTGTTTGTGTGTATGTATGTTTTTCTCCACCAAAAGAGGCTTTCTTGCCCATAATTTGGGAACTCAGTGTTTTCCTTCATATCCATCTATTTACCACTTTGTTTATCCTTCCATCTTGCTTAACCAGATTTGGATCCTAAGCAAATCATCCAGGTGGGAAATCCAGATCAAAATTTCTTCTCCAGCTCCTTCTTGGAGATGTGAAGTTGTTTCAAGGTTGAAGGAAAGCTGTACATACTTCATGTACATACTTTACACAATGATGATCACCATCTGTTTTTTTCATAGTTGCCTTTTTATCTCTATTGCAGTACTTTGCCAACCTATGGAAAAAGACCACTTCAGAATCTGGTATTCTGGATCTTGCTTGTTACATCCTGATCCATATCTTATAGCCACAGGTCAGCAAGTAGAGCTGCAAATTGATAACTCTGCCTTTCAGCTTAGTTTTTTTTTATTAACACAGCAGATTGAGCAGTACTCTCATTAGTTCAGATGAGTCTATGATCCCTCTCCAGCCATCACTCGGGAACCAAGTTACTTCAATTGTCGCGCTTCAGGCAGAGACTGACCCTTATACCGTATGAACCATATTTACTTATCTATGAATAGCATGTTCCATTAAAATGTAGAAGTAACGTCAAACTACAAAAATATGTACTCACTGCATTAACTACAGGAAAAATGATCACATCTGAAAATTCCCTGAAGTACCAATTTGCTTCTACAATGTTGAGGAAATAATGTAGTCTCCTATGAGATCATTTTATCCCTTTCAACAGCCTTTTTGAACTTTTGAACTCAGAAATGCTACAGAATTACAATAGATGGTAAAACGCAAAAAAAAAAAAGAAAATCCTTAAATGAAGATTTTAAGAGTCTCGCAAAACTATTCATACCCTCCGATTTTTTTTCCCCCCTGTATTTTGTCACTTTACAACTATAAACTTCAACGTACAGTAATTGTGCCGTGTGTGATTATGAGCACAAAACGGACCATAATTATGTAGCGGAGTTACCTTCTCTAAATTGCCTTTAACCTCGATTCCCCAATACTTTACTGAACCTTCTGAAATGAAGTTTTGTGTCCCCTATGTCACTTGTACCAAACTTAACACAGTCCTTATGCATTTCTTAATTCCATCTTGAAAATGACATCTGTCATATGTATAGCTAATAGTTGTCGTATTAAATGTTTCTCTCTGTTAAGCTGTGTATCTCTGCAGCCTCTGCCAAACTTATAATGTCCTGATGTTTCATTGAAGAGACGTTGAGACTGATATGTAAGAATAGTGTTTCATGGCCTAACCCTACTTTGGAGGCACAAGCGTAGAGGGAGTAACTTTTCTGCCTGGTTCACTCCAAAAGTAGGTAACTGAAAATAGTTGTGTTCTTTGTAGCATGTTCAAATTGTTGCATAAGAATTGTATAAAATTGCAGTGGTGATGGTGTTTGTTGACAAAGAGGCACAAAAAGTCTATATGTAGTGCTCAACACAACCTTGGATGGGTTGTATGTTGGGTTGACTCATCCACAAAATAAAGTAATATGTCAGTTTTTAAAAAAAAGAAAAATATGTTTTGTTTTGGGGTTTTTTACACACAATTCTTTCCTTGTGCCTGGAGTTGCAACTTTGATAAAGATAGGCTTGGCACTTAAAATAAGGGAAACAACAAACCTTTGTGTGGGATATGGGGAAGAATGCATGGGGGATCTAGAGAAGACACAAATAAACATCAAACAAAAATGAGATACACCTGTTTGATCATTAATTTTCTTCAAGTGCTTACCTTTCAACAAGGCCCAGCAGTGGAGAGAGAACGCGAAAGCTGGATAGGTAAACGAGAGCTGGAGGAAGGCGAGCTGAGGGCAGAATGTCCACGAGGAATACAAGCGCTGCCTTGCCAAATAGAAAAACAGGTCTTGCTATCGTCTTTCTTTATCCTTCTATTTTATTCTCTTTGTTAGAGAAACTTGGCGTACAGAACTTCAGAGGCAGCTACAATGAGCACATCAAAGCGTGCCGACAGATTGTGGCCCAATGGACACACTCGAATTGGGCATTAATTTCTTTGTTGAAAACATAAAAAAAAGGGAAATAAAAGCAACCCTTCACGCTGTTGTTATTTTTGCCTCATTCCTGTTGTTGCACTGTTTTACTTTTCCTTTTGGACTTTCACCATGTTTAAGGTGGTGAGGGTCAGGCCGGCACCTTGTTTTTGTCAGATGCTCCTTTGGGGAGGTTTCCGTCCTCCGTTCTGTCTTTCTTTCTTACATTCTTTCTCTCTCGCTCTTCCCTCTCACCGACTCTTCTGACAACCTCTCTTTGAGTTCAGCCCACATGGCTCTGGGCGAAAATCAATGCCCATATGTGTCTTCAGCTGCTCTACACTGGACTGACGAAGGTTAGGAGAGAGAGAAAGACAGACGAGTCAAATCCACACTGTCTAAGAGAATCCAGCTGATTACAAGCTAAAAATTCATCAAAATGTATTCTTGTTTTCTGACAAATTGGATGAATAATTATCAGAGAAATGCTCTTTTGGCTTTTAGTGTTGTTTGCTTGTTTCCTTTCTGCTCCAGGTGTCTTCTTGGTCTGTAATGGATGAGGAGAGGGTAGACTAATTGTGAAACTGAATTAAAGATTATAACCACAGGACTAAGAAAGGGATTTTATTCAGATCAGGATTCAATGACCATCAGACAGCATAGTGTGCTTCTAAGTTCACTGACCTCAGGCTGGGTATTGATTGCCATACCAGTGCTTCATTATTTCTGTGTTATGAGCATGGTTTCTCTTTTGTTTAATTGTTTTTTGTTGAATTTTAAAGTAGTGTGTGGGTGGAAACTGAAACAGGCTTTAAACTGTAAGAGTGCCCAAAGGAGATGGGAGGGACAAAGACTTCCTTCATCATTATTTCAGAATAAGTTATAATTCAAAAGTTGATTTATTTCAGTAATCCAATTCAAAAAGTAAGACACATAGATGTAATTAATATAATATTATAGTACATAGCCAAAGATACTGGTTTGCGAATCCTTGAATCCTTGAATCCCGGCTTTCTAGTCACTTAAGTGACCAACATCTAAGCATGACGACTCCATCTACAAACGTATATGAAAGAACTTTTCACTTTCAGGAGCTCAACCAATTGCAATGCCTTCTGTGTAATAAATACAATAGTGAAATTTGTTACATTACACATTCCATGCTCAACTGTTACGATAAAATGGAAGTGACTGGGTAGGACAGCAACCCAGCCATTGAGTGGTATATTTCCGCAGACTCAGCTACAAATGTCCAAACTTCATGTGGTCTGCAGATTAGTTCAAGAACAGTGCGAAGAGGGGCTTCATGAAATAGGTTTCCATGGCCACGCAGCATGTATTCAAGTCTCGCATCACAAGTGTGACACAAAGCATCAAAATGCCATGTTCTAAAGCAGCTACTCCTAGACTCCGGAGAAGTGGACACGTTTTCTATGGAATGGCAAATTATTCCTTCCTGTCTAGTGTTGCAATTGACAAGTTTGGGTCAGGAGAAGAGAACTTGATTGGCTGCTTTGTGTCAAAGCCCAACTTGTATTTTAAAAGTTGGATAAAGATACAAATTATATATATACAAATTATATATATATATATATATATATATATATATATATATATATATATATATATATATATATATAAAGTTTTTGAATGTCACGTCTTTATTCCAATAAAACTGCAAAACGGTGCACAAAAAGGGTCCAAAAATACATGATAGAACTTTATTGCAGAATCCTGACTTCAACCCAATTGGTAGACTAGTTAGTATCTGACCCCACATGTTCTCCTGAAAAAATCAGAAGAGAATTCCCACAAATACACTCCTACACCGTCATATTAGACAATACATATTAAAGAATAGGATTTTACTCAAATTCATACAAGTGTGAACACAGACAAACACTTTTCATAACAAATGCCACAGTTTGTAATGAGTTCATAGGAAATATGGGTTATTTTTAAAAATGAATTACTGAAACAACTGAGCTTCTGATAGCGTTGCAATTTCCCAAGAATGTTTGAAAGTTTACCAAACGGCATGTTGGCCTACGCTTAGGATTTAAATCACAACTAGTGTCAAATTAATTCTCTCTATTTTTCATGTTAACCAGAAGCTCAGAATTCAGGAATTCACTGAGCATCAGAAATCATTTTGAACTTAATATCTACAGTGAACCATCACAGGAACTTGGTGCCACTGGGTTTGGCATGACCCCTCAGGGCAAAGTTGCAGCGCATTTTTCTCCTGGAGTAGCCAGCATTTCACAGCACTACACTCTTCCCACATTTGATGCCTTTTTTGCTCACTGTGCTGACCCTTTTAGAGATTCTGCAGAGAACACGGATACTTCTTTGGACTGTAGATGCTCCCTGGATCTTTTGCTTCGCATCAACCTCTTGGCCTCTTCTCTCTGGTTTTGATCTCCCTTCCCCAGCTCCTCTGCCCCCACCTCCCTGGAGGGTGTCAGCGTTGGCTGAAGGGGCTTCCAGGGGGCTTCAAGGGGCCTTTCAAACCTTCATCCAGGTCTTAGTGTTCAAAGACCCTGGCCAGTCATCCAGCTACACACTCACACACTCACTCACACAGTTACACTCTTGCACACAAGCCTGGACTCGTTTACATCTGTGCAGATGTGCACATGATCTGCACTGACAAAATAAGAGAAGTGCTAAGAGAGTCAAAAAGGCAAGAGTTACTCAGAATTTCAGAATAACATCAAACTGATTTATCCGAGATGCGGCTTTAGTACGATCAAATTTAGTTTCAAAATGTCAGCTGAGTCCAATGTACATAATAGATTGCCATCCCTTTTCCTATAAAGTATTTTATGTTGCTACCTGTGCTTATTTTCTCTTGGTCTACATGGTCTTAGATTGGAGCTGCTTGCTAAAGTTGTATAAAGCTTCCTAATTTAACACTGCCTTCTGGGACTCCTAACGGCTGAAGAGTGGATGGAGAAAGCAGATGTGCCTTCCAACAGAGGAAATAGTTGCTGGCCAACCGAGTGTAAAATGTCACTACAGAGCCATGAGTTTCTGGCAAAATGATGAGCAGGGTCAAAGGGGTTGCAACAGTCACTACTCAGTATGTGGGCATTGTGGATTAACATCTACAAGGTCTTACAAAAACATGAGCCTCACTGAAACGTTTTTACGTTTTGTCCTCTTATAACCGCCAGTTTTAGAGACACCTGTAACATGTGTGATGGGGCCAACACAAAATACAGTAGAATTTTAAAAGTTAGATAATCCAAATTTTGAAGAAATAAAAATCTGTAAATTGTTATGTATGATTTTTGCAGTCCATCCTATCTTAAAATTACATTTACTGCCACCTGTTGCTTTAAGAGGTTACATGTTTAGCATGTAACTTCTTAATGTGTGTGTGTGTGTGTGTGTGTGTGTGTGTGTGCGAGCGCGCGTTATTGAACAAACTGCATCATGGAGTCCAGGGAACACAGCAGGCAGGTCTGCAATAATATCATGGAGATGTTTAAAGTAGAATTTTGGTAAAAGCTTCACATTTGAATGTCTGAGGAAGTAACTTTTAATCCATAATCCAAAAATGGAAAGATTATAGCACAGCTGCAAATCATTACTGACCACCTAAACTTGCTGGATAAAAATGAGGATAAATTAGAAGAGGATCTGAGAGACTTATGGTAACTCTGAGGACCTACAGAGGCTCAGGCAGAGGAATCTGTGGAGAGTACAGTGTCACTTGTGCACTCTTCAAAAGCTAGTCTTTGATGAAAAGGTGGAAAGGTTGTTGAAAGAAAACCAGATGAAATTGAAGGAACCCTGTCCAGAAGTTGCCATATTGTTGTCTGGTCAGATGGGAACAAAATTTAACTTTTTTAGTACATATGCAAAATGATTTATTTGAGGGAGAGGGTGGAGTGTAACAGCCTGAATAAACCATCTCCATGGTAACATATGGTGACAGCATCATTCTGTGGGATGCCTTTCTTGAGCAGGGACAGGGAAGCTGGTCAGAGCTAGCATTAAAATGGACTTAGCTAAATTCAGACTAATCCTGAAAGAAAACCTGTTAAGAGGCTAATAAAGATTTTAGACTGAGGTTCACCTTCCAGGAGGACAATGAACCCAAATAAACAAGGAAAGGGACATGTGAACAGTTGGGATAAAGATATTTTGACTTGAAAATTGATGTTTAAAGATGCTCTCCATCCAAACTGACTGAGCTTGACCTACTTCAAACAAGAAAGAGCAAAAATGGCAGTCTCTAGATTTGAAAAGCTGGTGGAGATGTACCCCATTTAGGCAAAAGGCAATTTCTTAATATTGACTCAGAGGTGCTGAATTAAAATGAATGCATTATATTTTTTCCACTCTACTGAGTAGCTTTTATAAGGAACTGTACATATTTGTTGGTGTTTCTGATAAGTGTGAATCTACAGGGTTCCACACTTTCTATGATGCTGTGTGTGCAAGTTTGTGTGTATGTGTCCTTCAGTAGTACAGTGGGATAACTGTGTGTACACACGGCTCACAAGGCCTTATCTAGATGTCCTAGTTATCGATTGGGCAACATGGCAGATAAGAAAAAGATGAGTACCCCCTCCCACTTATCCACAGCCACCACCTACGTCCCAATGCCTCGTTCCCCATATCTGCCATCCAAACCTGCAGCCCTCCATTCCCCACTCACTGAGACATTTTAAAGCACCTAAATGGAACAGATCTACATTACACCAAAGTCCAAACACGTAATTTATATTTAGAAAGATTTAATATGTATTTGGAACATACTGAGATAGGGAGATAACAGCTATTTATAATTAAATAGTTTGTATAGATGTTATCTGAGATTAGAATTGGAGTCCAGTATTTTTATATATATGTATATATATATATATATATATATATATATATCAGCTCAACATTGAGTAAATATTAATTAAGCAACTAGTTCATCTAGTTTGAAACCTACTTCTCAAGAAAATTTTAATGCATGCATTTTCCCCAGTAGTGAATGCAGTTCCAGTAAATTTAGGTGGAATGATATTGTCACGATTACTCAAAAAAAAAAAAAAAAAAAAAAAAAAAAAAAAAAAAAAGGATATTTTTTTTTTCCCCCCATTTTTAAC
>NW_015112639.1:314163-318786 GCF_001443285.1 Poecilia latipinna | reverse complement strand
TCCCCCAGGAGGAAAAACGTGCCTAAAAAAATTGGGGGGAATAATTTTTCCCTTTTTCCAAAAAAAAAAAAAAAAAAAAAAAAAAAAAAAAAAAAACTAGGATTGCATTTCCTTCCCGCTTTACATCCATTTTCTTAGACCCTTGTCCCTAGTGGGGTCGGGAGGGGTGCTGGTGCGTATCTCCAGTGAGACATTTCGGATGAGAGGTGAGGTTCACCCTGGACAGGTTACTACTCCATCGCAGGGCAACACAGGACAAACAACCATGCACATAAACACCTAAGGAGAATATATGCAGATGAATTAACCCAACAGTCATGTTTTTGGACTGTGGGAGGAAGCCTGAGTACCCGGCGAGACCCCAAGCATGCACAGGGAGAACATGCAAACTCCATCCAGAAAGACCCTGGGCCAGGAATCGAACCCAGTACTACCAACTGCGCCACTGTGCAGCCCATTTCCACTCTACAATATATGAAGAAAGAAAAAAAGGGAGATCTCAATATTTTCGACAGGAATTCTAAATTTATTTAGAAGTAATCAATAATTGTAATGCTTGGATTTAAAATCATAAAATGATTCAGCAAAAAATGGTAATTCCACTGTATTCTGCTGGACTTTAGCAGACACAGTTTTGTGAAATCATAGACCTTCCAATTTACACATTACACTTAATTTTACTTGATACATTTTCTTCAAAGAAATCCTTCCCTGAACAGTTTTTGCTTGTTTATTGTCAAGTCAAATGATTTGTTTAATTATTCCATCATTCAAACCCAAACATATAGCACTAAAGTAGTAATATTTTTCTTTCTTCTTGCTGTTTTCTTTGTCTGCTCAGGCTTATGAAAGGAAAACCTGTTTGTGTTTTGTAGTCTCACGCTTGACTTCACCCTGCTCCTCCTCCTCACTAAGCGTTGTCTTGTTGCTTCCGCCCGAGTGGCTCCCGTTGAATATGCCACTTGGTTGAACAATTAATTATTATAATGATAGACCAGCACTGAGCGCTGCTTTAAAAAGCGGACACACTGAGAGGGAAAGAAAATGGCACAAATACAAATAAGTAGTTTAATCCTTTTGTAGGAGACTGATGGTTGTAGTGGAATGTATAGCATTGATTTTAAACAAGAACATAAAATAGAGGACAGGTATTTAATGACACGGTGGAGTGATTCCGTTTCAGCACATTTTAACCTGAAATACAATGATCAGGCATAATATTATGACCAACTGAATGACAGAGTGTTAATCAACACTGAGCTGTCAACTCCACCTGACCCCCTGAAGATCAGCTGTAGCATCTGGCACAATAAAACTTTAAGGTACACATTACAACTTAATGAACAAAACACAGTGTAATGACTTATTGAAAGAGTTTTGTTTACTGAAACAACTAAAATGGAAGTGCTTTTATATTTATAGATCACTTCCGGTTAGAGGTGGATTACATTTATGTTGTTTCTTAAATGAGATAGTTATTTAATACATGAATCTACAGACACATGGAAAGATTGTTTAGAGACAATATGCCAGAAACGTCACTGGCTAATGAGTGCATCCTTTCTTCGTGAAACATGATCAGGAACCTTAAATTCTTCATAACATTAGACGACAACTGTTACTAAGACTCGAGTCATGTCAAGTCATGTCTTTAGTGCAGATGTCTAAGACCAGTATGTAGTCTTTTAGTCGCAAGCAGCCTAATGCCTTTCACATTAGAAATTCTGAATGTCAGGGACTTTTTTGTATGTTTTTCAAACTAGAAATTTTCAACCACCTTCAATCTGACAAAGAATCTGTTTAGGGAGCTAAAGGCTAGTGTAAATGGAAGGAGATCTTTCAACTTTAAGGACTTGCCATCAGCTGGTGTCAAAATTCCAGCTGATCCACTAAGAAGGGCTTGATGGCTATAATGCCAATGAAGAGCTTTTCACTTTATATTAATAACAAACCTTTTTTAATGTAAATCATTTAAAATCTAAATCTGGCAAAGATATGAATACTTTAGAGTGTAACAACCAGTCAAAGCTGTGCCGTTGATTGACAACCCTTTTTTGGTGCGTTTTTATTTTATCCTTGTGACACAACACAAAACTGACAGCTGAAAATGGCCAAGTCTTGTAGCAAATGCTATTTTAAAATGCCTCTCAACATGGCGCGACTTGGAAAACTGGGTATTTATTGAGGTAGTATCCGCTATAAAATGTTTGAGAACCACTGGAGTCGCAGTTGCAAAGGGAAAAGTGTCACTTTCACACGTGCTGTCATTGTGAAGGCAGTGCAAACGTGCCAGGCGGCCAGCAGGCAGTCAGTCAGCCGGTCTCCTTGGCTTCCACTTGATAGATGCCCATGGTTGGATTTGCATATGCTATTCAGGGCATCTCTGTCTCTCTCTCTCTCTTTTTTTATTGTTTTTAATCAGAGGCGAATGTCAACAAAATAAATGAAGTTGCGCAGTGAAGTGAAATTTTTATCACATCAGTGGTGTTTGGATGGGTGTGTGCGTGGCGGGATGAAGAGGGGGGGCATGATTATGATGATGCCACCCCACATACCTCACACCCTCCCCACCCTACACAGCACATACACTCCACCTCCATTCATCACAGGCCATATTGAGGGAGTGAAATTCAGCGGCAGTGCCGGTAATCAATGGAAGGGCTCCATATGGCGGGGATCAAAGGTGTCACATAGTGTGTGGTTCTGCTTTATTGCCAGCCAGCACTGTTAATTGGACAACAAGATCAGAGGCAATATTAAAATCCAATTAAATTGATATGAACAGATTGCCAAGTGATGTACACTAATGTATAATTGAGTATCAAGCAAATGCGAGTGGCCCGTCTCGAGCGCCGAGCTGCTGAATAAATGATGGGCGAGCCGTAGAGGACGGAAACAAGTTTGCACATTAGCCACCCTCCACTCCCCTTCCTTTCTCCTTCTCTTTCCCTCTATTGCTCCCTGGGTCTTCAAATGACTTTTTCTTCCCTATCCCTTTTTTTTTTTTTTTTGAAATTGGCAGTTGTTCTTAAAGAGACATTTTTGTCCTGCATAATAAGGACAGAGATGTGGAGAGTTTCTGCATGTGCATGTGACAGAGGAGGCTGGCCTGGCCACATGCGTATATGTAGACACACACGCGTGCAAGGTGGGCAGCTGACGGGAAACGGTTTAAAAAGTGTAATTCCATCACACGCACACATCTTTAATTTGACATTAATAAAATATAAATGATTTATTTCTCCATTTTTGCTGCAGCTAAACCAAGAGCATGTTGTGGTTTTAGGGCTAATCAGGCATAAACACGGACACCCTGTTTCATCTCGCTGAAAAGGCTGCTTGATCCAGAGCTCTTTCCCTCAGCAAAGGAAAGAAATAAGCAGAAAAAAAGAGAGACGTTAGGGCACCAACAGACCAACGAGGCCCCGTCCAAGGTGACATTCTGTGATAAGGTAGTATTGGACTGCAGCCCAAAATAATCAAAGGTTCATCACCACTCATTCTTTCATTAATTGAATATTTTTAGTCCTAATTTAAAGCGTGTAACTGCAGCGCTAAATCGTGACATTGGGAGGCAGATAAGGAGATTTTCATTTCAAATTTTAATGGTATTTTGGCTCTGATGATCGCCCCCTTTTTGGGAGGCTAATTATTTATTTCTGTTGTTTTGATTGTGGTCCAAGCATATGCTGTTTCTTTTTTTTTTAATAGCCTCCCACCCCACCTCACCTCTTCCCTGCATAAAGCTGGTTTCTTTAATTAAGCGGGCACGGGGCTCATTAGCTGCCATGGCGATGGGGTGACACGGTGTGCCCGTCTCGGTTCCCGCGGGCGGTGCCCGGACAGAGCGCCTGGGGAGCAGGTGCTGACAAGGTCGGGGTGGCAGCTTGCCATCTGGACTGCCGCTTAGGCCTTGTCCCAGCCAGGCTCTTTGTTGCCATGGATGGGCTAATGCCATCCACCAACAACCCTCACTCAAAGACATCAAAACAGGGCTCTGGGTCTTAGGAGATCTGTGGACTTAACAACCACTAAAACAAAGGCCCAATAATTGGTTTTGGCGCAATCTGTCCTTCGTTTGCCACTCTGGGGGCTTTCCAGTTATTGAGTTTGTCTGGAACAGAAGGCCCATTGAAGGTTCTCTTCATTTAGTCATGATGCACCTCCATTTGCATAACTTAGATATCCAAGGCAAACACTGTGCACATAAATTAAGGCATAGATTACTGCAATATGTACTGCTTGAAAACTAATAGGCGTCTCTTCTGGACACCTAAGAAAGCTTTTGAAAATAACTTTTCTATTTAGATTAATATTTAGGTTTTCTGTCATTTTTTCTTTCTAAATACTCTTAAATTCCTTTTGTTTGAATAAGTAATACTTGCGGAACTCACATTGATGAATAACTAAAATATTTGCTGCGTTTATGTTGAGTTTGTAATTGCAGATCTTTTAATGACTTTCAAAAGTTTCCATATCGCTTGAACTTTGATATTGTTTCAAACCACAGATGTATTTCAGGAATTTAATGTGGTAGCATGACAAAGTAGTGCATAATTCTGAAGAAGGAAAATATTTTATCATTTTTATTACTCAAGATGAAAATGTGAGATATATATATAT